>NW_025781681.1:0-39896 GCF_021130785.1 Homalodisca vitripennis | reverse complement strand
CTTTTCCTCTGACTGAATGACAGATATGTCCATTAAATGTACAAAGTAATACAAACTTAACATTTTGAATAATGTAGAACTGTGATGACTAAGAGGTTATCATAATCATCTCTGCTCATTTGTGATGCAATAATCCTTGTAGTAGGTGGCCTCCACAAAAGCTGTCATAGAACACTTTTCACTTCCTACGAGATAATTCTCAGCATTCCTTCATATCTTGCCGCTATGGGGCCGAAGGTGATAAGAAAATTTATAACCTTTCGTATTTTTAAAATGAATTTAGGAAAAAGAGAAGGTTTTGTGTAATGGAACATTGTAGCTATGAATTGAAGGTACAGAACAGAGTCCAGGCTTGCGCAGTGGATTGAGTCCCAATTAGATCGTTCCAAATTCATCAAGTGTCCTATAAAGGCTTCAAAAGCTCACCAGATTCATTCAACAGCCATCATGTGTAACGATTCCAATTCAACGTCAACTAGTTAATCAAAAATATACCAAAGCACATTGGTGGAGCCCTTTTGACAGTTATATATTACATTTGTAACTGTACTACTTCTATTACTTTCTAGCAATTGACAAAACATCTTATAAGTACATATATATAAGTAGATATGAATATGGGGTTCCTAGCGCACTTTCGGAGCCAACAGAAAAATCAAGGGAAAATACTGTTTAAAGGACAATAAACGAATCTGTAAAATCAAACAAAACTCACGATTGAAAAATTACCGAATCTATAGCTGTTTGCTTCTACTTTCTCAAATCAATCTATTTGAAATGTCTGCTACGAATAAACGAAAAATCTTCTACTCTACAAAATTGATAGTAACACAGTATGTATCTTTAATAGTCTTCTTTCCAGTAACAACCAAGTGTAATTTATCATGTTTATTCAATTCTTTAATCTTTTTTTCATCCAAAACAGTCAAAAATCTGTTCGGTAAGTGTACTTTATAATCTTCCAACTCGGCAGTTATTGTAAACCCGAATTTATCTTTCATTTTCTCCAGATTCAAAATTTTGTATTTCTTATTTTCTTCTAATTCATTCAACTTCTTATATTCTTTAAATCTTAGCTCACCAACTTCATTTAATTCCTTTATGATACATATGATTGATTTAATTTTGCCTTTTATAATTAATCCATCAGATGTTTTTTTTTGTTTATGTTTTAAAAATGTGGTTCTGAAAATACAATTCAATGTTATGGCAGATTACAGTTTATTTCTTATTTTTATAAGTTTAGTAATTTAACAGTGGCGAAGAGGTAAAAAGAAGGAGAAATGACTAAAGAAGAAGAAGAGTTACAAAAACTAAAAAAAGCTCGATCTATTATTAAGGGCCAATTTTCAAAGGGCAAAAGACTTGCTGAAGGTAACCCTACATTAACCGAACTAAATATAAAAATCAAGGCTGTGACTGAATACTGGGAACGTTACAAGCAGGTTCAGAATGGCATTGATTGTTTGACAGATGAAAACTATTTAGAACATGAAATAGAATACAGATGTAATGTGGAGGATGAGTATTTAAACCTTACAACAAAATTACAAGAAATGGTACACAATCTCAAAGACACAAACATTACATCTACTTCCATCTCCAAGTGAAGCTGTTTGTACGGTTTCAAACTACACTTCAGGGAATATAAATTTCAATCCCTACCACCCTGATGAAACCATTTCAAATTTTGTGAGAATATTAGAAGTGTTTTTTACAACTAAATAATCAAAGAGCTGATGATAAAACTAAAGTTTACACATTGCTACAATGCTCTCACTCCCCAACTGCACCAACAACTGTACGATATTTGTGCTCCCAACGACCCGTTAGATAAAGATTACGACGAGTTAGTACAGCTTCTCAAGATATTCGGACTAAATTACTCCAAGACCGCGAGAAACACACCTATCAGGACATTGTGAACATAGCTTCGGCTATAGAGCTTGCCAAAGCAGAAAGTATGACTGTTAGCCGAACACGTACTGAACACATTGAATTAAATCAGGTTCAGCAAAGACATTCAAATGAAGAAAACACATCTAAGAGAGTCTCACCTCGGCCAAAACCTCTACTTAGTCCACGTTCAACAAATTCAGCCATTGAAAAGCTCAAAGGAAAATGCTATCGTTGTGGTTCACCCTCCCATCGTGCTAATAGCTGCAGATTCATAGATGCAACTTGTCGAAAATGTGGAAAAGTTGGACACATAGCTAGTGTTTGTTTGCAAAGTAAATCTCAATTACAAATGAAACCTGGACAACATCAAACTGAAAACAAAAGTGACTTGAGTAGTGAGAATGAATATGAGATTAATGTAATTAGTGACAGAAATAATGACAAATTTATGGTTAACATCAACATCGAAGGCAGGACATTACCCATGGAATTAGACACTGGTGCAGCTCTTAGTACAATGTCTTACAACGAGTTTTAAAAAGCTTGCCATCCCCACAGAAAATATATTCTACTAACATTGAACTTCGAACTTATACAGGAGAAACCATAAAACCGAAAGGAGTAACATTTGTTAAATGCACGTACAAGACTCAGAAGTTTGTTGGAAGACTTTACCTAATTGATCAAAACGTTGACGCCATATTCGGAAGGGACTGGTTGAGAGAAGTTAAATTAGATTGGGGTGAGGTTAAAAGTCTTACAACGAGTCAGACTTCAAATCTAGGAAGCTTGTTAAGTGAATTTAGTGACTTATTTTGATGGAAAAATTGGTGTTATACCTGAATATCTGGGACATTTTAGACTTACTGATGGCGCGACGCCAATATTTGTAAAACCAAGACAAGTACCGTTTTCCCTAAGAAGTAAAGTAGAAAATGAACTTACGAGACTAGAAGAATGTGGAATCATAAACAAAAGTAGATCATTCAGACTGGGGAACACCCATCGTACCTGTTGTCAAGCCGAACGGTCCAAACACGGATTTGTGCTGACTATAAAGTGACTTTAAACAAAGTGATCAAAGACGAAAACCATCCATTACCCAGGATTGAAGAAATCTTCTCTCAAATGAACGGGGGAAAATTATTTTGTACCTTGGATATTTCTAATGCTTACCTCCACATGAAAATGGACGAAGAAAGTACACACATGCAGACACTCAGCACCCATAAAGGTATGTACAAAGTAAATCGTTTGATGTTTGGGGTGAAGGTAGCACCATCTCTTTGGCAACAATTCATGGACAAAACCTTGCAGGGACTTTCTGGTGTACAATGTTTTCTTTGACGATATTATCGTTCAGGGTAAAACAGCTGAAGAATTATTGGCTAGATTACGTAAAGTTCTAGAACGATTAAGAAACAATACCTTAAAGATGAACCGAGATAAATGCAAGTTTTTTCAAACGAGTAATCCAATATCTTAGGCATGTCATTGATGCTCAAGGACTTAACAAAACCAAAGACAAAGTCTTGTCTATCATGAACAGCAAAAGACCGGAAAACATAAGTGAACTTAGAACATTTTCTCGGTCTGGCAAACTATTACAACAAGTTCATCAAAGATTTAGCAACAATCCTCCACCCACTCAATAATTTACTGAAGAAAGGCAACCGTTGTATGTGGACTTCAAAATGTGAAGAAGGCTTTCAGAAGGTTAAGTCGGAAAATAACCAGTAACAATGTACTTGTCCACTGCAATCCAGAACTCCCCATTAGTGCTTGCAACCGATGCGTCTCCCAGTGGGCCTTGGAGCCTGTCTTTCACATCGATACAGCGATGGAAGTGAGAGGCCAATTAGTTTAGCCTCACGCACTTTGACCAAATGTGAACAAAAATACAGTCAAATTGATAAGGAAGCAACAGGTATTTACTGGGGACTCAAGAAATTTTTCCCTTACTGCTACGGGCGAAAGTTCATTTTAGTGACTGACCATAAACCGTTAGTGTCAATATTCAGTCCCACCAAAACCCTTCCAACAATATCTGCTACAAGACTGTTCAATTATGCACTCTTTTTTATCAGGTTTTGACTACTCAATTGAATATAGAAGAACCACTGACCATGCCAACGTTGACTTTTTGTCTCGTTTTCCTACTGAACATAGCACTACAAACTTTGTGGACGATTGCAGCCTTTTTCAACATAGTCAACTTGATTCATTGCAGATTGACAGTATGCTTATATCCAGAACAACTGCTCAAGATAAATATTTACAACCAGTACTACATGCCCTTGAAACAGGAGAGACGGTCGAACCTTTTGGTTTCCACGACAACGAACTAACACTACAAAATGGTTGCATATTCAAGGGCTACAGGATAATGATTCCAGAAGCTTTACAACACTCAGTGTTAAATGAACTACATGTTGGACATCTAGGCATGGAGAAGATGAAAATCCTTGCTAGAAGTTTTTTGCACGTGGAAAAGTATTGACATAGATATTGAGCAAATGGTACGTACATGTAAACAATGTCGACTAAAACAAAATCAACCTGCAAAAGGACCGAATCATCCATGGCTGACCCCTCAAGGACCATGGGAGAGATTACACATAGATTTTGCTGGCCCGATACAAGGTCAGTGGTAATTTCATTGTTGTGGACGCCTTTACCAAGTGGGTTAATGTAATCCCTACTAAAAACACGTCAGCAGAATGGTGTATGAAGGAGCTAAGAAAAATGTTTTCTACATTCGGCCTTCCTTTGGTCTTAGTTTCAGAAAATGGAAGCCAATTTACATCTACAATATTTCGCCAGTTCTTATCTGCTAATGGTGTTGTACACAAAACTACAGCTCCCTACCATCCTTCGTCTAATGGACAAGCTGAGCGTTATGTCCAAACAGTAAAAAAATCACTGAGGGCAATGGAAGATGAGGGGGAAAAGATTGAGCTAAAATTATATAGGCTTTTGATGCAACTTCGACAATCTCCAAACACAACTGGCTCAAACTCATACAACTTAATGTTTGGAAGAAGTGTTCGAACTCACTTGAGACTATTACTACCAGATAGCAAAAATGCACAAGAAGTTACACAAATCGTACGCAGACAATTTCAGGTGGGAGACAGAGTACAGGCTCGAGATTACACCAACTCAAGATACAAGTGGAGTTTTGGAACAATTATGGAAAAAGAAAGTTCGCTACTGTACAAAGTTAAAATGGACGATGGAAGTGTTTGGAGGAGGCATGTTGACCAGCTATTGAAATGTGAAGTTTAGGGGGGGAGAATTTATACATATGATTGATTTAATTTTGCCTTTTATAATTAATCCATCAGATGTTTTTTTGTTTATGTTTTAAAAATGTGGTTCTGAAAATACAATTCAATGTTATGGCAGATTACAGTTTATTTCTTATTTTTATAAGTTTAGTAATTTAACACTTTAGTAGATCCATTTACATAGGAAAAAAATTTGAGTGTGTCAAGTTTCACTATTTAGTAAAATATCATTTTATTAAGGAAAAGTTATCAACTTTTAAGCTTAAAGTTTGCAATAATTTGAGATAATTCAGTAGATTTTCAGGACTTTTCAAAAAAACTCTAATACTAGTGTAGGGACCTTACAAAACCTTGATTATCTACTGAATTATCTCAAATTATTGCCAACTTTAAGCTTAAAAGTTGATAACTTTTCCTTAATAAAAAGATATTTTACTAAATAGTGAAACTTGACACACTCAAATTTTTCTTATATAAATGAAGAGTGAAAAAGTAACATGTCCGTTTTGTAAGAAAGAAATCCTAAAACATAACTATGATCGACATTATAGCTCAAAAATCCATTTAAAAAACAAACAACTTTACGAAAGTGAACTGAATTATTTGAGGAATTGGGCTAAAGAAAATCAAATTGTCGATCATGAAAAGATGTACAATATAGAAAAATTACGAGAATTAAAGAAAAACTTTAAGGAAGATAAAAAGATCCCAATCTATTTAAAGATGAAAAAATTCAATCAATCACTGAAAAATTGTTCATAGAAACAAACGATAAAACTAAGTCTGAAATGATCGAAGAAATTTGACAAAACTCTTAAACGAAAAACATAAAAATATCATTGATGTAGAAGTTTTATCCTCAATTCACGGTCTTTTCAAGCAATACATTTTAACAAACTTAAACGACAATTCCATGTCAATTTACAAATACCTATCAATTATGAGGCCAGAAATTAAAAGTTTTAATCGAAAAATTTCAAGAAAATGTTAAAAATATGAAAGGTTATATCTCTTTGGAATGTGAATACGAAAGAACTTTAGTGAACGGTGAAACACAAACGTGTTCCAATGTACTTTACTATAAAAGCAGAACGAGATCTTTGATGTAAACGACTTTATTACTAAGCAATTTAATAAATTAACACATCGAGAAACAGACAAATCATCCAAATAGAGGTTCTGGATGGACATTTAAAAGTTGTAAACAATTAGTTTTGAGCCTTAATAAACACGAATTTATGAACGCAGGATCATATATCGATTTGCCAAAGAAAATCAAAGATAAGAAAGCTTGTATGAATATCAAAAATAAAGATGATTATTGCTTTATTTATTCTATCCGATGTGCTATTGAAAAACCCGAAAGAGACTGCGAAAGATCAAAACAATATGAAAAATTTGTAAATGACGAGATATTTTCAGGTTTCGAGTATCCAATGTCCTTAAAAGATATACAATTATTTGACAAACGAAGTCACAATTCTAAGTACAAATATCCAAAAATGTCTATAAATATCTACAGTTATGATGAGAAACTCAATATTGTTCCGTTACAAATTTCTGAAAAATATGATGCCGAGTTAGAAATCGATTTATTGTATGTTAAACAAGAAGACAAATCTCATTATGTTTTGATAACCGATTTAAATAAACTCGTGAGTTCTCAGTTATCCAAGCATAAGGAAAGAAAATTTCTTTGTAGAAGATGTTTGAGTCATTTCTACAAATATAGTGCTTTAGCTGATCATTTAGAAATTTGCAAGCAACATGAAGTTTGTAAACCAATTATGCCATTTCCAGGTCAAACAACAACATTTACTAATTATCAAAAGAAATTTTCTCATCCTTACGTTATTTATATGGATTTTGAAAGCATATTAGAGAAGATTCCAACATGCAAAAACAATCTGCAAAAATCGACTACAACCAAGATTCAGAAGCATATTCCTTATGGTTTTACTCTATATTTAGTGTCGAATGTGACCAATCGCATGTATAAACCGATATGTTATCGAGCCAAAAATGAAGACGATTTGCCAAATGCTCCTACAAAATTGTTTGAAGAGCTCAATAAAATATCAAAATACATAGCTACAAAATATAATTCTAAGAACAAAAAACCTATGAAATTGACCGAAGAAGAAGAATTAGCGTACCAAAATTCTAGTCTTTGTCATATTTGTGAATGTGAGGGTTTCGATAATCAAACAAGAAAAAAAGTACGAGATCATTGTCATTTAACAGGTAAATTTAGAGGTTCAGCTCATTTATCTTGTAACTTGAATCTAAAATTTCCTCAAAATATTCCAGTTTTCTGTCACAATATGTCAAATTACGATACTCATTTGTACATAAAAGAATTGCCTAAACAATATGGAAATGTTGATTTGATCGCAAACACAGATGAAAAATATATAAATTATTCTGTAAATTCTGGATATGGCTATGAGTTTGACAATGATAAACCTAGAAAATTTATCAAGTTTTCTTTCGTAGACACATTTAGATTTATGGCATCATCTATTGACAAGTTAGCTAAAAACCTCAAAAAAAGATAATTTCAAGCATACAAATCATTTTATACAAGATGGACAAATATTGAACGCAATTCTAGATAGACAGCCAAATGACGAAGAAGAAATCTTTAAAATTCTATCTTGAAAAGGCATATTTCCTTACGAATTTATCGATAGTATTGAAAAACTTGATTACACAGAAGACCTGAAAATTCAAGATTTCTATTCACTTTTGACAGATGAGAGCATATCTGAGAAAGATTATCAACACTACTTGAGTGTTTGGAACAAATTAAAAGATAAAAATCTTGGAAATTACTCTGATTTGTACAATATCCAAGATGTACTATTGCTCGCTGATATATTTGAAAACTTCAGAAACATTTCTCTAAATTGTTACAAACTTGATCCAGCACATTATCTAACAGCTCCAAGTCTCGCATGGGACGCTATGTTAAAATTAACGAAAATAGAATTACAATTGATTAGTGATTATAATATGTATTTAATGATTGAAAAAGGTATTCGTGGAGGTATTTCTCAATGTATTAAGCGATATGTGAAAGCAAATAACAAATATTTGAAAGATTTCGATTAAACAAAACCTGAAAACTATTTACTTTATGTCGATGCAAACAACCTTTATGGTTATGGTCTTATGCAAAAACTGCCGTTTAGTGATATCAAGTGGATGAATCCTAAAACATATACAAAAGAAGAGTGGCAAGAAACAATTTTAGAACTCACTGGCGACGAAGATTATGGCTATATTCTCGAAGTTGATCTAGGATATCCAACAAATTTACATGAACATCACAAGGATTTACCTCTTGCTCCCGAACATTATAAAAACAAACTTTGCACAACTTTACTGGATAAAACTGAATACGTTGTTCATTCAAGAAATTTGAAATTTTACCTCGAACAAGGGATGGTGTTGAAACATGTGAATAGAGTTATAGCGTTCGATCAGAAGCCTTTTATGAAAAAGTACATTGATTTTAACACAAACATGAGAACCAAAGCTACAAGTGACTTTGAGAAAGATTTTTACAAGCTGATGAACAAATCAGTTTTTGGAAAATCTATGGAAAATGTGCGAAATAGATGTGATATCAAACTAGGAAATGAAGAATTTTCAACGAAACAGGCCAAGAAAACGAACTTCAAATGCTTTAATATCTTTGACGACAACTGTATAGTGAGTCACATGTACAAACAAAAGGTTAAATTTAACAAACCGATCTACATAGGATTTTCAGTTCTTGATCTATCCAAAATTGTTAATGTATGAGTTTTATTACCATAAATTAAAGAAGTTTGACCAAGATTTGAATCTGTGTTACATGGATACAGACAGTTATTTCATAGAATTGAAACGAGATCCTTTTAAAATTATTAAAGAAAATATAGATGACTTTGATATAAAGTGATTATCCAAAAGATGACGAATGTTTCACTACTAAAAATAAGAAGGTAATAGGGAAATTCAAAGATGAGTTAAATAGCGAAGTTTTATAAGAATTTTGTGCATTGAGATCGAAAATGTACTCGTACAAATATCTAGACAAAAAATCCAGTAAGATGCAAAGGAATTAAGAGAAGCGTTGTAAATAAAACAATAAATATCGAAAACTTGAAGAAATGTTTGTTCGAAGATAAAGAAGAATTTAGGGGATGACAGTAATCAAAAGCTACAAACATGAGTTGTACACTGTTACTATAAACAAGTTAGCACTGAACGCTAAAGATGATAATGAGAATTGTCCTAGAAAATAAGATCGATACAGTACCGTATGGATATAAAGGCGAAATTAAAACAGATATTTTAGAAGAGTTAAACAAAGTTGGAAACTTTGATATATAAATGGAAGATGATTTAATTCACTGTCAAAAGTGTAAAAAGAAAACGAAAAATATAGATTCTAAGATTGTTCAAACTCAAAACGGATTGTATATAATTGCAGCAAAATGTTCAAAATGTAAGACAAATAAGAGTAAATTTATAAAGAATCCTTTATGAAAAACAAGTAAAGAAAGAATCTAAGAATAAGGAAGAAATCGAGATTGAAGCTAGAGAAATTCATGCACCAGTACGAAAAAAGTTTAAAAAGAGAAAAATTATAACATTAGGAATTGGACGATTTATGGGCAGCAGATTTAGTTATAATGTCTAACTATTCAGATCAAAATGATGGATTTAAGTATATGTTAAATGTTATTGATACTTTCTCAAAATATGCTTGGTCAAGAGCTATCAAAAGAAAAAACGGCAAGGATGTTTCAAAAGCTTTCGAAAATATAGTAAAAGATGCCATAAGGATCAATCACAAACCTCATAACCTACTTCATACAGATAAGGGTTTTAGAGTTTAAAAATAAAGAATTTTAACGATGTTTTGAGAAAATACAA
Organism: Homalodisca vitripennis; assembly: GCF_021130785.1. Taxonomy (NCBI): domain Eukaryota; kingdom Metazoa; phylum Arthropoda; class Insecta; order Hemiptera; family Cicadellidae; genus Homalodisca; species Homalodisca vitripennis. Next base: position 29,778 of record NW_025781681.1, on the reverse strand, counting down.
CATTAAAATTTATCATACTGAAAACGAAGAGAAATCAAGTATTGTAGAGAGATATAACAGAACTCAAAATGAGAGAATGAAAGTAATTTTAGAGATTAATAAAAACTTTAAATGGATCGATATTCTTCAAAAAATCGTAAACAATTATAAAGATACAGTTCACAGCACAATAAAAATGAGGCCCAAAGACGTAGATAAGGATGCAGAAAAGGAGTTATTAGAGACCGTTTTCAAGTATATTCCACCAGAAATTCACACGAAAACTAAATTTAAAATCAATGATCATGTAAGAATTGTTAGTAAAAAACAAACATTTTCGAACAAATATAAGAACAATTGGTCAAGAGAAATCTTTGTGATTTATCAAATTAATAACACAGATCCTGTAACTTATAGTATAAAAAGATTTAAATAATGAAGAAATAACCGGAATGTTTTATGAATATGAATTGGAAAGTCAAAGCTATAATTTTTTGTATATAAATGGAGGCTCAAAAGAAGTGTACAATTTGTCAAGAATAGAAATATTTTGAAGAATTTCATAAAAATAAGAGTAAAAAAGGAGGAATAGGGTTCTATGTGTAAAGATTGCCGTAGTAAATATAACAGAGAATTATACGATAAAATGAACAAATTAACTTTAGAAGAGAAAAAGTGTTACTTTTTTAAAGAAATTAAAAATATTTCTGAATTTAATAACTGGCATTATAGTAAAGATAAAAAACATACTCATTGTAAAGATTGTGCTAAAAAGAATTATTCAAAAAAGTCAAAAGAAACCGACTTTTTGCGAGTGTGGACGAATCATTCAATGGTTACCTTATCTTCAAAAAATGTACAGACAAAATATCATAATTCGAGAGTTTAATAAAATATACTAACATTTTCATCGTGTAATAATTTTTTCCATATAAATGGAGTCTCAAAAGAAATGTACAAAGTGTCAAGAATTTTATAAGGAAGAGAATAGAAAAGACGGATTGTACTGTTAATGTAAGGAATTATATGATAAAATGGACAAATTAACTTTAGAAGAAAAAAAAGTGTTACTTTTGTAAAGAAATTAAAAATATTTCTGAATTTAATAACTGGCAGTAATAGTAAAGATAGAAAAGATGCTTTTGCAAAGATTGTGCTAAAAAAATTTTCAGCGAAAGTTATAAAAAACGAAATGCCTTGTGAATATGAAAAAAATTCTACAATGGTTACCTAGTTATGCTAAACATTTACAAACAAAATATAATAAATCGAGAGTTTTTAGTAAAATTTAGAAACATTTTCATCGTGTAATTTCGATATTCTATAAATCAGGTCGAGATTCTGCCATATTTGTAGTAAAATGATTTCCGTTGTGTAAAATATTCAAAGATTCTTTCATTTGGTTGTAGAGATTTATACTATTTGGATCTCCATATCTTAATAAAATTTCCATTTCTGGGTACCGTAATCAATTTCAAGTTCTTTCAATCTTTTCGGTATTTCTCTCTTTTGAGCACTGATAAACGTAATAAGGATATTCCCACATGTGATTCTTCTTAATTAATACAAAAACATGGTGTTTTTTTCTTATCAAAATCTTTACAAACAAGGTCTGGTTTCATTAAGTCAATTTTTACACTTTGTTTTGCGATTTAATATTTAATCTTGTTTTCAAGTTTGTACTCAAAAAAATTTACGAATACTTGGCAAAACTTCTTCTAAAACCCAATCTTGAAACATTTCTGCTATTTTCATTTTATATTTCAAGATTAAAGAATATATGCCTGCTTCATTAATGAAAACAGTGTTTTTTTGAAAGTTTGAAGGCGGGGGCGAATCACCCCTACCTTCAGAATGTATGTTTTTCGAAGCTTTTTTTATATTTTTCTTTAACATGTTCTTTAATTGCTTTCTTCGTATCTTTATATTCTAACAACCTCTGCAACATCTTTCGCCTTAAACCAAAATTCATTATTTTCGTCAACAATATTGTAAAGATATGTTTGCTTTTAAATCTAAGTTGATTATTGAGTAGGTCTACAACTGACTCCATTTAGATAGAAAAGAAATTTAACTAGTAATTTTTTATTTCGAGAATAAAGGCCAGATTCATTGAAAAAAACAGTGTCAGGATGAAGATTGTTAAGGGGCCATTCGAATAGCCCCTTGTTTTTTAAGTAAAATTATTGAATTTTGTCATCATCATCAACTCATTTTTATTCCTTTTTCAATCTTAAATATATTGTTGTTTTACTCTCATTATTTAATAAATTTCCCTCAGAGTCTTGTATAGTTAGAACTATTTTTTGAATTATTTTAATATTTTTTCTAATTGGAATATAATCGATTACATTCGGTTTTTCACTGATTTTTGATCCATAAGCAACATTTGGGAAAAATGTGTACAAAATTTCAGATTCTTTGTGTAAATGTTTCGGTATGATTTTCAAAACTAGGTTCAAACGAGATTACAATGTACTTCAATTACATCGAACGGTCTAAATCTTGGCGTTTTATTTCCTAAATATACCTGATTTGGCTCAATAGTTTCTTGAACAAACCCTAATAAATCTACTATAATTGCTGAAAACATTATTCTTACTGGTGATTTTATTTGAATTTTATTAGAGAGATTATATTTTTTTGCATTTCAAACTTGTTTTCGTCAAAGTTTAAAGATTTATCTGATTGTTTGAATGTTTTCAGATAATTTTTAAGGGAATTTTTTATTTGATCGAAGGTATAATATCCTTTGTTTAAACCATAATATTTTGTTATGTTCTTCTCACTAAATCCTATACAATAAGGAGAACTTTCACTAATATTTATTACAAAATTGTCAGAATAAAAAACCGCTTAAACCGATAAAATAATTTGATTCTTCCTCTAAATGAATAGGATGTTCTAAGTTTAAAACTAATTTAGAGCTTTCTGAAGTCAACTTGAACAGCTTCATTTTCGTTATTTAAATGGAGAAATTTTTAAAGCAAAAAGATCAGATAAAACTTCAAACGTTTGAAGAAAATAAGAAAGATCAACCAATCAGATTGTTAATTGTTGGTTCAAGTGGATGTGGAAAAACAACTTTATTATTGAATTTTATCTACAATAGGTTGATTCCTTATTCCAATTTTTATGTTTTTAGTAAATCTTTAGAACAAGACGCCTATAACAAATTACAAGAAAGATTTGAAAATATTGAGAAAAACTTAAACAAAAAAATATCACATTTTTATAATGCTTCCGAGGACATAGTTCACTTAAGCGAATGTAAACCAAATTCTTTAATCGTTTTCGATGATTGTATTTTAGAAAATCAAGACTTTATTAAAGAATATTTCGTAATGTCTCGTCACAAAAACATATCTTGTATCTATCTTTCTCAATGCTTTTCAAAGGTTGATAAACAAGTTATAAGAAATAATTTGAATATGTTGTGTGTTTTTAAAACAAGATGATCATTATTCCAGAAAGATGTATAACAATTATGTGGGATCTGATATGAGTTTTTAACCGCTTTAATGAATTATGTGATAAAATTTGGAAAGAAGACTATGGATTTTTAACTATTAATCTAACTTTGAAGCCTAAAAATGGTAAATATTTGAATAAATTTTCTAATATAAATGCTGCTCAGTGGTCTGACAAATCTACTTGATAAAATATTTGTTACAATTATTTTTACATTATCTTTACTTTTTATTTACATTATGAAAACAACTGAAAAACGGTAAATCTGTTCACGTTTTACGTTCTACGTTCACGATTTTACGTTCCACGTTTCACGTTTTTTACGTTCCACGTTCACGTTTTTACGTTCCACGGTCACGTTTTACGTTCCACGTTCACGATTTTACGTTCCACGTTCACATTTTTACGTTCCACGTTCACGTTTCAAAATTTTTCTCATTAAATGGCGAACGTAACTTCTGAAGAAGCGAAAAAACTTGATCAAATCGAAAAGAAATTAATTAAAGAATTTAAAGAACAGATTCGAATTGATGAAAAAGAACAAGAATTTATTCAAAAAATTAATCAACCTGTAACTTCTGCAATTAAAAATGTTGGAGGAAAAATTGAAAACGTTTTAAGCGATAATCAAAATTTGATAAATTTGGCTCCAGTTGTACGACAATTTGCTGATATTTCAATTCCAGAATCTGAAGTAGAAGAGTTTGAATTGCCAAAATTACCATCTTCAACACCATTTAGACCTCGAATCATTGAAGACTCTACCATAGTTGAACCAATAAGTCCTGGAACAACGGATATAATAATTGGTGAAATTGGTAAAAAATTCCTTCCTAGAGTAAAAGATGATAAATTTGGTTTGTATTGGGATAAAAAAAAGAAAAGTTTTATGATTGGAAATTTACCCGTTAATTTTTGAGCATAATGATATCATTATTAATGAAAAAACATATGAAGGAACTCAAGGTTTATGGAGATTATTAACAGACTATGACGCTCCAAAAGATAATTTATATTCTGAAGAAGATTTGAAAAAGTATACAGAAATTTTATGGGTATCGGACTCAATTTACAAAAATAATGATCCATCTACTAAGAAGCCTAAGTCAAGTAGAGGTAAAAAATATATGAAATTAATTAAACCAATTTGGGAAAGACGAATCGAAGGATCAGGTGTAAGAAAATACAGTGATAATAAGATTGAATACAGATGTATCGACGATTTGACAAAACTCGATGGAATTATTATTTATATTTATGCTCAAGAGAAGGCTGGAAATAACAGTTTTTTGAATGAAAAGAAAGCAATTAAAGATTTTATTTCGAACAAACTTGACGAAATGATTGAAAAACCTGATGGAATTAAATATTTAAAACGAATTTTGCCGGCAATAAGTTCATCTATGATTGAGGGTAGTGGACTTTTGAATAATTTTATCAACAATTTACCTTTTGAATTACACGTACCAACTTATCAGCATCTGGGGCCTGGCACAAAACTCCAAAAAAAGACTAAAAAGAGGAGATACTGGTATAAATAAATTAGATCAAGCTGCTATGGAACACGATATTTGTTATGCAAAACATAGAGACACAAATTCCAGACATATAGCAGATAAAGTTTTGCAAGATAAGGCAATGGATAGATTTTTATCAAAAGATGCTAGTTTAGGTGAAAGATTTGTTGCACTTCCAACAGCTGGAGCAACGTTTTTGAAGAGAAAACTAGGAATGGGAATCGAAGAGAACTTGAAATTTTAACTATATAAATGGATGTGAACGTAAACTTCAGCAAAAATCAGAAGGAAAAAATAAAATCCGCTTTTAAGAAAAAAATACCCGTTAGTATTCAATTTAAAATAGATCAACTAAAAAATGGCGAAGATAAGATATTTTTAACAAATAGACAATACAATAAACTCCAAAAAACATAAGAAAAACAATAAAGGAACCAGAATAGAATTTTCTTATAATCAGTTGAAAGAACTTAAAAATGGTGGTCTTTTGAAAGATTTATTAGATTTTGGAGAAGACATTCCTATCGTTAAAAATGTCGTTCCTTATGTTAGAAAAGCCGCTCCAATTGTAAAAAAAGATGCAATTCCTATTGTGAGAAATATTTTAAATTGGTTGGATAAAGAGTTGGAAGATGTTACAGGATCTGGATTAGATGAAAAAAACTTTGAATTACGTAAAATCAAACATTGAAAAAAAATTTAAACATTTAACATTCGGGGAATTGGAAGAAATCTGCAAAAACATTAAACATTTTAGAGGAATTTTCATGAGAGATACATTACCTGAAAAAGTTAAAAAATATGAATGTGGAATTGTTAATTTAGACTCGATTATGGGAACTGGAACTCATTGGATTTGCTATTATAAAAATGATAAGAATGCATTTTATTTTAATTCGTATGGAAGAATTGAGGACAAACCGCCGATAGAATTGATCCAATATTTGAAAAAATCAAACGTCTACTACAACGATTCTCAAATTCAAGACTATAAAGACCCCCCAATTTGTGGTCATTTATGTGTTTTTGTTTTGAATGAACTGACTGATGGTAAAGATTTTAAAGACGTTGTCAACAAATTATTGCTTAATAAATATGGATTCGCAAAATATTTTTGATGTGTTTGGAATACAAATTAGAACTGAAAATATTCGAAATAATGTCAATTTTGATAGTTTGAGAAATGAGTTTGATAACAAGTTAGAAAATTTATTACAAAACCTTCCAGATTCAGATATGTTTGCTGTCGAGATTGAAGATTTTAAAGCAGAATATGATAACAAACTTGCAAATTTCATGAGTTCAAATGAAGTTGCTGATAAAATAAAAACATTGGAAAAAAAAGTTGATGATGGTGTAAAAAAATTATTTACCAATTTAATGTCTCATATCGATAAAGCTGATAAAATTACTGAAGCGATCAAAGTTGAAAAGAATTATGTTAGTTTGGCTAATAAAAATAGAATTGTCGGTGTTCGACCTGGTATTGACAAACATGATGTCGTTGTTAAAGAACAAATTTTAAAACCTCTAAAATTATCAGAAAACATCGATATTGTTGATTTACATGATCCGAATGTTAAAAATGTCTTAGATTTTAAAGGAAAAAGAACTAGCAATGTTAGTAAAGGAATTAATCCATTTGATGTTGTTGTAATGATTCAATTAGAAGATCCTATTAAAATGTTTAATGAACTAAAACAAAATTATGAGAATCATAAACAGCATGTTAAAGATTTTACAACAGAAGTCTATGAAAAACTTGATGAAAGAAGTAAAAGATCAGTAGACGATGTTGGTGAAATTAATGAAAAACTTACTAAATTTAAAGAGTCTTTTGATAAGTTTAGTTTAGATGCTACGAAAACTTTTGAGAATATTGGTCATAAATTTGTTGAATACAATGATTCTTATGCTGACAAATTTCAAAAAATAGAAGAAAAACTTAATAAGTGGGAGGGAGATCTTACTGAAATAGGTATTCGCGTAGGGTTTTATGCGTGATAAAATTTCCTTATATAAATGGCGCTCATATACTGTGTGAGATATAAAGAAAAAACTGCAACAAATGATATAAAATACTATGCAAATATCAATGGAGTTAAAAGAGTTTCTGGAAAATGTGCTGAATGTAACGCTAAAAAGAGCCAATTTATAAAAACTTGAAATTTTTTCTTAATAAATAGAGATGGCGGGACATTACAGTGCTTTCGATCTTTTTATAATGCAACACGAAAGAGATTTGAAAAAAGAACATTGGGATGATATTTCTCAAAAATATGAATTATCCGAAGATATGATGAGATTATACGTAAACAAATTGAATTGGTATAACATTGCTAAATATCAAAATCTGTCCCCAGAGTTCATTCAAGAAAATATACATTATCAATTAAAAGATCATATGTATGTTCTTTGTCTCTATCAACACTTGAGTATAAACATTTTTGGATGAAAATAAAGATACAGTTGATTGGAATAATATTATAGATAGCGGTTACTATCCTGTGCAGATTTTATTGAAATATGTGGCCGAAATTGCAAAATTTAGGGAAGAGAAACCTGAATATGACGAAGTAGATAATTAAAAATGACTAAAATTTATATCTTTTCTTATAAAAACGTACATTAGATCGATGAAAAAATGATATCTTTCTTATACATGATGTTTAAAATTTTTAAATTTTCTCTTATTAAATGGCGGACTACAGAAAATATGCTAGTGATATTGAAAGGGCGGAGTTTAAAAATTTCTATACAATTAGTAAACAACATTTGAATGAACCGAATAAAAGAACTGAGTTTATTTAATATTGATTTTGGAGATAACTTTTGCTCGTCTAACTTCCAGTTTTATATTTCTGGAACTTTAACAAAACAAGATGGTCAAGCATATCTTGGAACTGATAATGTTAGATTCATCGATAATTTTATACCGTTTTTATTTTCTAAGATTGATAGAAGAAGTCGAAAACTGTGGCCAATTAAGCACAATTAAAGGAACTATTTCGAATTCAAAAGGTGATGTTATTTCTCAAACTTCTAATGGCTTTGAATCAGATTTTAAATTTGGTGTTTTTGAAGCAGCTGGAAATTTATCTCATTTTGGATTAGGATTTTTTGAAAATGTTACTATTCCGATCTATAAAGGAGGATTTTATCTAAGTTTTATAAGAGCAGAAGACGATGATGTGATTCTGAAGACTGCAACTGGAAATGTTATGCCTGTTGATGGAAAAATAAAAATTACAGATTTTTTTATTAGAGTTCCAATGATTGATTATAAAACCACGAGTAAAATTAGGTTGATTGCTGAAATTACAAAAAGTCAAAACATTATGTTTAATTTTTTAGATTGGCAATGTATTGAACAAAAAGGTATTTCCGGAACAACTTATTCGTTCGATATCACAAACATTTATAGAAATATCTTCAATCCCAAGTTCGTTATTATAGGTTTTCAAACAGATAGACAGAATAATCAAGAAAAAAATCCTTCTAAGTTCGATAGTTTGGATGTAAAAAATATCAGAGTAAAATTGAACGGTTCTTCTTATCCAGATGAATTACACAATTTAAACATTTCAGGAGGTCTTTTCAGAATCATGTATCAGATGTATCAAGATTTTAAGAAAGTTTACTGTAATAATAAGGAAATGTATTACAATCCTAAAGAATTTTTAGCGAATAGACCTATTTATGTCATTGATACAACAAAGAGTTTGACAAATATTTCTGGTTCAAACAACGATATAATTATCAATATGGATTTTTAAAAAAGCTGTTACAAACGCGATTTGTTATGTTGTTGTGGTTTCTGAGAAATTTTTAGCCTATGATGCGATTAAGAACGATATTAGAGAAATTCAGTAAAAAATCGCGTTATTTTCGCTATTATTCGTCGGATAATTTTAAAACTTTACAGAATTGTCAAAGACATTGATAAAAGTATTCATTTTAAATTTGCATTAAAAAACTTTGAAAAATAGGGATGATATTAGGAAAAAACTATTTCAAGGTCATGGACCAGAAGTGATGATTTAAAAAAATATTTCAATATTTACTGAACCTATATACCAAATTTCATCAAAAAGCTCCAATAATTCTCGATATATAAGAGTTTTAAGATAAGGGATGATGGGGGTAGATTTTGAAAATTTTGTTATTTTCATGAAATTTTAAGTAGAACTCGCTTGTTTTTGAAGTTTCAGATTTTTTCTTATATTTTTTTTACGAATATTAAGGAATAGGGGATGATTTCACCCTTATGGATAAGTTAATTAGAAAGAGTTAAGTATTTACTATATGCGTACCAAATTTCATTAAAATCGGTTGAGTGGTTTTTGAACAACAAGGTTTGAAATAAATATTGATATTCACTTATTTAATATACATTGGAAACTATAACAGTTCTAGGGAATTGAGACATTTTATTTTAACATGTTGGTAACACTACATCTCGTCTTCATCTCTTGCTGGGCGTTGGCCACGTATAGCTAGCCATGTGTGATCCTCCTCTATTTTTAACGAAATTTAACAAGACATACCATTATTTAGAAGATTCTAATGTATTTGTGAGTTGAAGAAAGAAGATATGGACTTTATAAAGTAAGAAGATTGCTGTGAAGATCTGTGTTTTCTTGTTAAAAGTGAAGTGAAGTGTTCCACTGGGCGTTGTCCTTCATATTTAATAAGTTTCTATTATATTCTCGAAGAAAGACATTACAAGAAGATTGTGAATTTTGTGTAGACATTCTAAACTGTGATAAAAACATTGTGTGAAAATAGTGTTCATTTGTAATACAGAATTAAGTGTTTTTTACAGTGATTTCATTGTCGCACACAGCGTGAGCAAAGCAAGGTCATTGTAGTGTGAGCAAAGCAAGGTCATTGTTCACGGGCGTGAGCAAACCAAGGTCAAGCGTTAGTGACACAAACGCCTCTCACATGTTTCAATAAAATGAGATTCGAGGTCAAGCGTTAGTGGTACAAACGCTCTCAGCAGACGTCACAAATCTAGAGTTGATTGAAATAAAATATATGATACCTTTCTTCTTCTCCCATTCCCAATTTCTTAGAAGTTAAGTAGATATCGCAAAAACACGCACACTAACAACACTCATTTTGTATGTCTTTAACAATAATTGATGATGTTCATATTATTCTCTTTCATTCCTTCTAAAACTTCAAAAATATACTCTTTCGCTGATGAAAAATCTCGATTTCTTCAGTAATAATCTTTGTAATCATAGACAAAATATCCTAAATAGTTGTACAATAGAATGAAATTATTTCTATTTATCTATATTGTAGAAATGTAAACATAAACATTTGCGTTGAAAAATTTATATCTCGGCAGACTTAGTTCCATAATCTCCATTTATAACAAAAAATCTTTTTGTTTAATGGAAGAGTATAATTCCAACTGTTACAAGTGTTATAATAGAGGAGAAATTATTGATAAAAGATATTTAGTTTGTGGAGATTGTAATTTAATTTTGTACGAAAGACCTAAACCTAAGAAATTTCGAAATAAACTAACACATTTGAATAACCTACTTACAAAATTGCAATATGGAGGTAAAAAACAAATAAAATTTGTTACAGAATTTAGAAAACAGAATAAAAATTTTTACTTATCTCTTAGAACCATTGAAAAAAATTATTTTCCTTTTCAAAGAATACATTAGGTTTGTAGGTATCGATACAAACGTTTATTATGAAAAGATATTACCTGTATTTTTTCATTATCTGGATGTTGAATTTGTCTACGACTTTAAGCCAGAAATCCTCGATGATTTTATAGTACACTTGGAAAAGATAAATAATGAACCTCGTGAAAAGAATGTGGTTTTACTCACATTCTCCCCGACTTCTCGAGTGATTGTTAGCAAATATCATTTTTTCCGTTTATAACTTTTTTCTATCTAAATGGAGCTACTAAAGGAATTAAATGAAGTTGGTGAGCTAAGATTTAAAGAATTTAAGAAGTTAAATGAATTAGAAGAAAATAAGAAAATACAAAATTTTGAATCTGGAGAAATTGAAAGATAAATTCGGGTTTACAATAATTGCCGAGTTGGAAGATTATAAAGTACACTTACCGAACAGATTTTTGACTGTTTTGGATGAAAAAAGATTAAAGAATTGAATAAACATGATAAATTACACTTGGTTGTTACTGGAAAGAAGACTATTAAAGATAAAGACTGTGTTACTATCAATTTTGTAGAGTAGAAGATTTTTCGTTTATTCGTAGCAGACATTTCAAATAGATTGATTTGAGAAAGTAGAAGCAAACAGCTATAGATTCGGTAATTTTTTCATTCGTGAGTTACTGTTTGATTTTACAGATTCGTTTTATTGTCCTTTAAACAGTATTTTCCCTTGATTTTCTGTTGGCTCCGAAAGTGCGCTAGGAACCCCATATTCATATCTACTTATATATATGGTGGATCAAAATAGCCTGACAGTTTCAGTAATCAAATAACGTTACAAGACATAATAAATTAAAATGTATTAAAGCAGTCAAAGCATGTACATAGTTATGCCATTTTCTTTTATACACTATAACACCCCTTAAATGTTCCCCACCAAAATCTAAAAACGTATGTAATCTTCTCTGAAAATTTGACATTACTCGGCGTACCACGGACTTTGGTATTGTAGCAACCTCATTTCTTATCGTGTTTTTTAAACCGGTAATGGTTTGAGGTTTTGCAATAAAAACTTTGCTGTTAAGATAGCCCCATAACCAAAAATCACAAGAAGTGAGATCCGAAGAACAGGCAGGCCATTCGACATTGCCTAAATCTAAAATGAGATATTGTCATTGAGAAATCTGACGTGTGAGCAGTTACTCACAACATCTTCTGGTACCGTAATGAGTCCATTTCTATTCCTAACTTTTAATCCAGAACCAAAATTTCTAAAAATGTTCACCTACCTTTTAATAGTATTCCTGCAAGGACCGGCTCCCTGACGAAAAACATGAAAATTTGCTACGAATAACCGTTGCGTATCAGAAAAAACTCATTATCTTAAAAGAAATGTTCAGTAACAAAAGCACGATGCTGAAATGTCCACTGCTCCATGATTACTGAAATGGCATCAGCTGTGTTTTTAATTTTTGCAACAAGCAAAACTCTAAATTTAATAACTATGAAAAAAACAGTTAAAAGTATTATGTTCATATTAGTTACCTCAAATAAACCTAGTGGTGGTTTCCCATGAACTACCGAAACCTGAGACCCCAACTTCTATCTTGCTGCACTGGGCTTCCAACGTACTTCGAAAAAAGCTACCATTGTGCATCTCACACTGACTACAAGATGTTTCTAAACATCAATTCCTATATAGCAGCACTGGGTCTGATAGTTGGTAGTTAAAAAAAAACTACCATTGTTTTATTTTCACACTGACTACAAATGTTTCCAAACATGACTTCCTCTCTTCCAGCACTGGGCTTGATAGTTGGTGGTTCTACAAAAGCTTCTATTGTGCACCTTCAAAATGTGTACAAAAGCTTTTAAGCTTCCCTTCTATCGTGCTTCAATGGACATAAAAGTTTGTGGCCTCTACAATAGCTACTATTGTGCCCTTTTTTACTGACAGATAGACGGTTATAAGCATCAGTTTAAATCTTGCTGTAATGGAACTAGCAATTGGCGTTTCCTCTAAATAAAAAGCTATAATTGTGCAAAATTGACTCCTCGCTATTTCCTAATCCGTGTATTACATGTATCATATGCAGGTTAAACTATAAAATGCATGTTTAACAGTTTACTTCTATTTGGGCTAGTGTCATTAAGCTTTTATTTTAGAACAATAGGGACTAGCTCGACCTCTGTAATGTTCTAATAAACATTACGTCTGAAATTAGATCGAATTTCCGCTTTATGGCAGACAATGGTATTAGCTGACATTGCCAAGTTCGTAAAATGTTATGGACTGTGCTCGCACTGCCAGATGTGTCTCGGCAACATTGCTACATGATACGATTCAAATCGCTTTGAGGATTTCCATTTCATATGCTAAGCTTTGTATTTAACCTAGACTATAAATAAAAACTATCTTTTAACTAAATATATTGCGGTTTATGGTTTTTTAAATAATTTTTAAATTAAATATGGTAAAAGATATTTTTTATGTAGATCTAGTTTATGCCATTTTGTACCACGTGACTATGATAAAAACTTAAGTGAAAATAACACGTATTATATTCTGTAAAAGATGAGTTTTTAAATTATGTAAAGAATTTTAGTAACTATTATAGAAAGATTGACGACTTATTAGGCTATATGGTCACAAATTAGGACACCAATTAAGTCAAAATAGAAATACACTCAAGATATTAAAACTTATACCTTAATGCCCTTTTTTTCTAAATAAAGTGATGTATAACGATTCTATTGAGAGAGAAATAACATTTTATCATTGTATTGACTAAAACTAAATCCTTTACACGTGTTTAAAAAGAGATTTATTTTTAAGACAGATTTTTGAGGGATATTTAATTTATTTTACTCAGTTCTAATAACAATAATGTGGGTCGTGAGAGACAAGACACTATATGAATAAATTGTAAGTACTTTGATAACTTGCGGTTTAAAGTGATACGTCCAAAAGTTAAATAAATAACTTGTAGAGAGGTAGGCTATATTAATTTAACTTTATAATGACATAAAAAAACTTTGTGGCTAGGATGAGAAAGATATTTACATATGGTGAAAAGGTTCAAATAAAAGATTGATCATCGAAGTTTGTCTTAATTCGTCAGACACAACTCGGCACAGTCCAGTATTGTTTTATCCTCCCACTTTACATCTGTACAGAAAGGTTGTATCATCTGAGCAGAGAGGGTGTACACAGTTCACACTGAGTCTCTAGCTATTGACGCGGAATAATGGCCAGGAGATTACCAAATCTAACATTTAAAGTCGATCAAGAATGTTTTGAAAAACATCAAACTTTGTGTACGAATAAACTTACATAATCGTAAATAAGGGAAAGGGTAAAGGCGATGTGTACTAGGCCCCAAGACGAGCTACAACGATCGAGATCCATGCCGGATAAAATCGATGCCATCTGACACCACATGATGTCAGTACCAACTAGATTAATATGACTAAATGCGCTGACCAATAAAAGGGTAAACAACTGATTGTTACTCAATCAGTTGCGCTTCTATCTGGCTAGTTTCTGTGCAGCATATTAAGTATTATAAAAATAAAAGTGTAAAATAACTTAAGATTAAAGTTATACCTAATAAAGAGACAGAGGTTTTGAATATAAAATATATACATACACAAATGATTACATTACGAGAAAATTCTCTTCATGAAGAATTATTAAAACTAAATTTTACTGAGTAGAATAGGCGGACAACGGCAAGGTGTTATTTTTTGGCTCCTACAGTAATATTTATGTTATGAGAGTTAATCGATAGGTACTCTAATAAATAAATTTTCATACAAGTTATATTTCTAAGAATAAAATTTCTATATATATATATATAATATATATATATATATATATATATATATATATATATATATATATATATATATATATATATATATTGCAATTAAAATTAAAAGTATAAAAATATTAATTATAGTTTATCCTCAATAAAGACTGCCAGTCTTACTAAAATGTGTTACTTTCCCAAATCAGAATTGAAATTCATTGTTTTCTGTATTGATCTGAACAATGTAACGCAGGATCGTTCAACGTCAGTCTTGTGATAGTTCCCTTCAGTGATAACACTATACCTGGCTGTCAGTTTGCGCTGTAAACAGTTGTTTCAATAAACCTGTATTTTATTTTTCCTGACTGATGGTGGCTTCTAAATAATGTAACAAGGTTTTAAAGGAGAAGCTTATTAAAATAGAAATACAAAGAAAATATCCAATAAGTTATATTGGGAAAGTTCAAGAGTAATTATTAGAATAATATCAACTGTTCATTGCATAAATCAAAGAGTAATAAAATATTAAAATCTATAAATTTATTAAGGCAGATTAGCTATATTGATGTACAGAGCAGTCCTAGATTTATTACTACATTTCTAGATATGCTGAGGTAGTTTCAGTTAACTACCCTTAAACATTGACGGTCTTACCGTATTAACTAGTATTTGCATGCCATGGGGTTTTGACCCAACTTTATAATATGTCTTCTTTGCAGAGAAGTGGTTATTGTCTTGTATGTAAGCAGTTTTAAGAAATTTAGTAAAAATAAAATTAATAGAATTATTTTCAATATACTTATGTATACTGCAAATATATCTTCCTACTACACTTAATATTATATTATATGAATATTTAAGATGAATTTCACAAAAAGCGTACATTTAAAAATATGTAAAAAAAGGAAGATAGGATTTATTACGAGAATGTAATAATATATGCAATAACACCAATTCTAGTAAACTGGCCTTTCTCTGTTTTGTCAGCTACACATCTATTATTCATTAGTTTACTTTAGCAACTGTAACAGCAGTGAACATTGTATAATATATAATACATGCAATTACAATCATATCAGGTGAACCTACCTTTCTCTGTTTATCAGCCATGATACGTTATTACTACTTAGTTTTATTTAGCAACTGCCACAGCAATGAAAACTGCCAGTCACTAAAACCACTAACCCATTGCTAAAGGTTATGAAATCGTACTTTACTCTCATAGTATTTAGTATTCTGAAATTACATGGGTAATAATTTACTTATAAAAGATAAAACATAAGGATTATCGAAAAGAAAATGAAACTATGTCTAAAAATAGAATGTATGTTTCTTTAAAGGACTAGCACCTCAACACAACTCATTACGATTTAAACTTAAGTATTGAAAAAAATACTTCATAGTTTGATATTGATAGAGTTTTACATAATTGCAACTATTTCTCTATTAAATTTATTCATGGTAAGATGCCATGTCATCAAAAGAAGAAAAAGCGATACACAATACTGTATATAATACACCCTTGTCTCATTTCCTAAAATAACATTCTAGCCTCACACTCTGGCCTCATTCCTTAACATCATATCCTAGCCTCGTACTCTAACATAAAATCCTATTCTCGCACCCTAGCCATATGCCCTAATATAATATCCTAGCATTACACCCTAGTCCCATGCAGCATAGCCTCAAACCCTAGACTCCTACCCTAACATCACATCATAGCCTCATAATTTAATATCATATGGTAGCGTCATACCCTAGTCTTATACCCTAACATCACATCATAGCCTCATACCCTAACATCACATCCTAGCCTCATATCCTAACATCACAACTTAGCCTCACTTCCTCTCAACATCAGACTTTTAAGTAGTTAATACTAACAGATCACAATTTTCAGTGAATTGCGTGTAATACGTGTTTGTATTTCTTAATCTAAAAATCAGATACTGTTAAATTTTATGTGTAAATGGATTGTATTACTTCAACAATACAAAATCTCTTTGGGTGAGACGAAAGATGTATGCACGGAGGTGTTTCATTCATAGCCTAAGATCGCTGTTTATATATTTACTTACAACAATTGCAAATTCTATTTTGTATTATTAATTTGTATTTTTCTTCATTTATTTATTAACTAGTTCTTTGCCCTTGCTTAACTAGCTATTGATATAGATAAATAAACGTTTGATTTACAATAATTATTCAGTTTATTTGTCACATACAGGGTTCCGTGAATTATACGGCCATGGGCACATAAAAAAAAAATATATCCAACATAGAAAAGGTTTTGTTGCATGTTCAGATTTGGAATCATAAATTGGGTAAATCTTACTTTAGTCCAAGTCCAGTTTTACTTTGTGTGTTTCCATTGACATTTATTCATCTTCCCACTTATCCTTGTCGGTTTAGTATGGATTTATTAGTGGCAATGTTGATCCTTGAAGATTTGAGAGTTCTGGTTATCATCCAATATTCAACTGGTCATCATCTAGTAAATGTCTATTCTGTTCTTTTACAAAAATATTTTAAGTCATGATTTAAAAGAATAAATTCCATTATTGTAAAGTCACCAGCTGATCTAAATTCACTTTATAACTCCAGGTGTTGTAAACGTAATTTGCAACATTTTAAAATGAATATGACGTTTTTAGGATATTTTTCTCTAACCAAGCGAGCGTTGTTCAATACATCAATCACTTATTAAGGTATAAAATAGAGGCTGATAAAGATTAAACTTACATATAGTAATAACATATTTAAATTTGAAATCAAGACCTCATTGCTGCAGTTTGTTTCAAACATGGGATGTAAAATACATTCATAAAGTATTGTTTGTAATAACAAGACTGCATCACAGACAAGCTCTACGATTCCTCCTAATTCAGCCTCTGATGTTATCTTGTCATTTTACCATGATGATGTCCAGTCAAAGCTTCTTATTTCGTGCTCTCTCTACCCTTTACGTCAACAACTTATTCTAGTTTTTTCAAAGATTGATGATCGGATATGACCTCCTTTTAGCTGATTTAAGAAATTTGTTAAAAAAATACTCCAGGAGCTTAAATACATTGCTTTGTTGACTTTTAGAAAATCAATTATTCATTCATCAAATCTATAGCCAAACTAAGTGTACACAAAATATTTATTTAGATGTAAGCCAGAAGCAAAATTGAGATATGTACCAAGATGAAACTATATAATTTAAGTATTGGCTGAGCTTTGCGAAACCTTTCCAATAATTGGACTGAAGTACTTCATTTTTTTTTGTTTGTTTATCTGAATATATTTCGTGAACGAACTGATATTTTGAATTGGAAATGTTATGAGGCATCATTTCTGTACTAACCAGGGCAACATAGAGTGTGAATGTGGTGATTGTCATTCCATGGGATTTTTCTAAGTGTTTAGTAATCAATTTTACATTAGTATTATTTATTGGTAACCAAGATGGTGAGAAGAAGATTGCAGGGCAAATAAATTAGTAAACGCACTGTATCCTATCATATGTTATTTATACGTGACTCGATAACACATGTAGCCTAATGAAATGAAAAATAATTGAAATGTTGCATAAACCTTCGTGAAGCCTGGTATGAAAAAAACTATTGTGTAGTACTGCTTTAATCCTTACATAAACCTGTCTTGCGAATATGTAGAGAGGTTCAAGTAAAATATATTCATAATTGAAGTGTATTAAAGATTAAAACATTTTATAATAATAGAAACGATCTACAGCATTTTAATCCTTTATCGAAATATGAACAGATTTTCACAAGAAATAAATTTAATGAATTATGCGATTTAAAAATTTACTGACCTTTTTATTTTGTCGTTTTATATTTTCAGTACTTACTGTTTTGTTTTTATGTCGGACTCTTTATCATTCAGTTGTATGTTAGTTCAACGAAGTGAATAGCGTCCAGGTAAAGGGATACGAATTATGAGTATGAAGTAAACATTATAAACAACCTCGACAGTTATAACGTTTACCTCTATTATGGCTAACAAGTACTCTTATTTAAGAAACAAACCACTTTTGCTATTTACTTTCACAATATTTACTGCTCAGTAAGTGTAATAAATTTCAGTAAAGTCACAGTGAATCTTGAACCTCAGTATTGGACACCCAACAATCTAGTGAAAAATCATAATCATTAACTAGCGAAAGTTTGCTTGCACCCTCCCTGTGGGCAATATACACTATGGAAATCTTAACACCCTCATAACTTGATAGATCTGCAAGTTTCACAAAACCCTTTACATATTCTTTTGATTAGTTTAACTGCACTTAATTGTCTAGTTTAATAATTAATTATATTATATTATTTAGGATAGATAGACAGGAGAAAACTTTCTCAAATCGCAAATAAGCAATTCATTAATTTTAACTTAAAGTAACAATCTTATACAACTACTTTTGTTGTTAAAATTTTTCTCAAGACTCGTTTTTCTTCCTTCAAATAAAATAAACTAAATTAAAGTTAACTTCCTGCTTCAGAACTAAAATCGAACTAAGCATTTAACTTTCTTATAACACTGAAATAAAAATAAAGATTTTCTCTATTACAAACGAGGCTAAATGAAACCAACTAAAAACTTCCAGAAAATTCTTCGTACCACTTATGTCACAACCTGTTTCTGATGGTACAGACTCAAATTTCAAACTGTAACTTAGCTATGTTTCACCCCAAAATCTTGGTTAAATGCTTTACAACTTTATGGATAAAATTTATTTTGACTATTTAATACTGAATAGCTATTACCCGTAGCCTTTAAGTAATATTAAAATTGAAAAGTCTTTACTCTGAACTATACTTGCAACGACATGTACTTTCTTGAAAACTTCCGTTAATTATAAAGTAAATTAAAATATTCTTATTTCCATTTTGTATAAGATTTATAAAGTCCCTGAAAAGAAATCTAGGATTTATAAATAGCAAAAGTCTTAAAATCGTAATTCGACTATAAAATAGCTACTTACACAAAATTGCTCGAAGACGGGTAAAGACAAAAACCACCAATTTAATTAACCACAAAATAAAATTATGTTAGCAGATGATACATGAAAGGACAAAACAGTGTTTTGAATAAAATCAGTCCCAAAAATATGATGGACCCAGCGTTGTGTAAAACTTCCAAAATAAAACACGTATGAAATAACTTTTATTCACCATGTTTTAAAAAAACAACACAATAACAAATGGTCGTACGTGAATATATGATGTTATATCAGGTACGAATATAACAAAATACTCACATACTTGTATTAAATTAGTTATAATGCACAATGAATGGTTTACAGCTACAAAGCTACTCAAAGCTACTTGTTGTTGGTGATAATTTAGAGACAGGGTCGAGGAGATGAAGGCCCTTCGTAACAATCCAATTATAACTTAGTGTAAATATGCAGTGCAGCTCCATCTCTCAAACAATGTTTTGTATCGAGTTTGAGGTTACTGTTGCGTAAAGTATAATCAGCAAGTACAACAGGACACTTGCTTTTGTAACTTAAACTCAAAACATTGTTTTACACAAAGAAAATGTGTATTTCTATCTTCAATCTTTAGGGCATAATTTTAAGACCTCGGTCTCCACAAATTTGGAGGCGTTTTAGTGCCCGACCTCGATAATGTTTTACAGTAAGTAGAAGAGTGATAACATCACGGTCATCTTTTAAAATTATCGTTTGTCCATATTAATTTCATCAAACGAACACGCATTTGTGCTTAATTTATAGATTTTATCTAACGCAGTAAACTAATATACTGAAAAATGTAAATTTTGAACTATTGATATAATTTGCGTTCTATTTAAAATATTTTTCTCAAATGTATATATATACGAGGTGTGTCCAAAAAGTATCCGACCTTAAAGTCTGGCATGAACTCATATAAACCATATGCTTAGAAGCTTCCCTACTAGAATATTACTAAATAATTGTTGCTTGAATCACATGCGGTGTAAGGCCCATCATGGCTTACGTCATTAAAATAGATTGTATAGAAAATGTCCCTAACCCCCCCCC
The DNA here is from genome assembly GCF_021130785.1 of Homalodisca vitripennis. Taxonomy (NCBI): domain Eukaryota; kingdom Metazoa; phylum Arthropoda; class Insecta; order Hemiptera; family Cicadellidae; genus Homalodisca; species Homalodisca vitripennis. The sequence continues at coordinate 9,314 of NW_025781681.1, read as the reverse complement.
CCCCCACCGTTTACATCGACTCCAAAGACACATATTGAGATATTTACATAGCTTAAAGGAATAAATACATATACATAACCTAAAACTGAAAATCGTGGTTCTTCAGGTCAAATCTGTTATTGTTCTAAAAAAACGCTTGATATTTATAATAGATGATCTAATTTGGATTTTCTCTAAAATAATTCTGCTTTGTGTGTATAATACAATGAAATCAATATCACACAGGATATCGTTTTAAGGTTTTTCGGTTTTACACCTCATTGTAAACACAATACAATTCTTGATATATTACGACCTTGCTACGGAAAGCAAATTTAAACCGAAACTGCCAATAATAAAATGTCCGCTTGTGCAATTGATTTCAAAGAGGGCAGAGCTGAATCATCAGTAAAAAAGATGATCGAATATTGCCTTCATTTCTCATGATGCGACGTTCAGTTTCTTGTCTGGAGTTCAACAATCTAATTTTTTTGCTATGTGGTATACGAAAATAATTTGATGTACGTTGATTAGAGTTTATGAATTAAAATATTACATATCGATATATAAGAGATAAAGTAACGCTTATCCCACCACTCATCACGTTTATTATTTACTTATTTTTAACTGCTGTGGCTCGTTGATCTAGACTTGCTAACACCAATTATGCCTAATTTATTGCCCATTGCTTTTGATTGGTTGAAAACAAATTATTTTCATAATTTGAAACTAACACTACTGTTTGAGAACTCAACTTTACTGTAGATAACATTATTTTTAGACAATATTTTTAAAATATATCTACATCTAACACGCCCTTAAAAATACGAGTATAAGTGGTTGAGGCCCAGTTCTTATTTGAAACTCATGAAAAAATAAAACTAAAAATATTATATCGGGATAAAAATGTGAAGCATACATTTGAAATAGTTCTTCCGTTTAATGTTTTTGTACTGTTGTTGATCAGTGGTTAGTTAAGTTTCGGCAAGTTAAGACACACTTCTATGATAACTATAATCTATAATTTCTGTCCAACTTTCCAGTTTTCGCTAGCCCAATGATGTGGCAATATATATGAAAAATATATATAAAAACGCCAACACATTTCAATATCTACATTATGAGAGTTGTCATCCGTCTCATGTCAAAAAAAGCCATTCCAAAGAGTTTAGATAAAGAGCCCAAAATTTATGCATTGACAAATATCACTTAGAACAATATATTGATAATTTATTATCAGCATTTTCCAAAAGGGGTTATCCACACAAAACTTTTAGACAAACAAACTGAACACTAAATCACTATAAAATTGGAACAAATAAATCTAAATTTGACAATAATGAATCCAAAGTTTTTACCAAAATACCACCCAGGACTTTATAAAAATTAACAATATACTTCGAGTAGCATACAGTTTATTGGACAGCTCTGCTTAAACTAAAAACATTTTCAAATACATTCAAAAAATAAGATTCAGAAAACCACCAGTTTTGAAAGATATTTTAGTCCATCCAAAATTACCTAAGCACAAAGACCAAGAAAACGTGACAGTTGAGTCACATTCTTGCAATAAAACCCAGGTGTTTAGTTTTGCAACATGTTGCTCTACTTCAAAAACATTTATAAGTAGTTCTACACAAAAATGATATAGTATATAAAACATAAGAAGACAGAGCAAACTGTAGTGGCACATGGATTAATACATAATTTTAAACTTTGAAGAAACATATTCCAGTGAAACCAGAAAAATATAAGAAAATTTAAGTACAACAAAGAGTCTTAGAACCATGGAACAAGCCCATCAACTCTTCACTAAATAAAAATTTCCAAGTGGATTAAATTTAAGGTGACTTAGTCAACAAAGTGAATTTATAAAACTAAATCATATGTTTACCATTCTACATGATTCATTCTTAATTTTCATTTTCTGTGTTGATGTTTTATGTTTATCCTCTTCTTATAGCCCTATTTATAGTTTTATAATTTTCCTTAAGACGGCTTAAGCTGAAATATACAAACTGTTTAATACATTTGAGACTTCTTATTGAAGATTAATATATATATATTTCTTGTGTGCGTGTGTATGGGGCTGAACTCCTCCTAAACGGGTGGACCGATTTTTAATGAAACTTTTTCTGTGTCTTCAGGTGGATCCGAGAATGGTTTTAGATTCACAATTTGGTCCAATTTCAATAGTTTATTTAAATTAGTTTGTTAATAATAAATTGTTCTTTGATGTTGGAGTGTTTTACATTGGATCCGCCAGCCTGCGCTACGACACGTAATACAAAGTGAACTGTTACTTAACAGCTGTTAATACTTTCAGCTGAAGTTCTTCAAAGAGGCAGAAACATTAATTGTTTTACATTTAAAATTTAGAAAAATGTTATTGTAAAGTGCTTGATCAGTAGTGTAATGCAGATTGCAAAGATGAGGTTTCACCAATTGTTCTATGTAAACATTATAATGTTACAACTACAGCCATTATGTTTTTCTATTTTAATTCCAGGTTGTCCCGACAGTTTGTGCTGCTATCAAATTTGTGTGTTGTTTTGTAACATCGTGTAATTATTGTGCTAAGTGCTAATTGTAATAATACATTAATAGAGATTGAAGATGTTTGAAGTGCATAAAAAACTATAGTTATTTATGGAAGTTATTGAACTCATTTTTGCAAATTTAATGAAGTGAGTATATTGGTCGCCATAACCTCAAATAACCTAAGTAGCATACAAATCAAAAGGTTGCGTTTCTCTACGTGTGAATAACTATTGTTAACAGTTTTAGATAATCAAGTTTTAAACTAATTGAATTTAAAATAATTTGTTGTAATTTAAATTTTTAATCTGGAGTCAAAATAGTCACATAAGTTCAAATTAAGTAGCATACAAATCACATGTGTGAATAACTATTGTTAATAGTGTAGGAATTGGTTTTAAATTAAATTCCTGTTGGCCAGTCCCGATACTAGGCTATACTGTAATTTTAAATAACTTAATTTATCATAATGCCATTGAATGTACAATAGTTTTTGTTAATCCTTCAGGAGTAATACACAAACAAATTAGATGGTTTTCCGATAGGGCTGAAGTATAATAAGTAGCCTCCATCACAATCGAATTATTGATATTTCTGAATAGCCTATATAAACTACTATCCGAATTAGAATGTAGTTATGTAAAGGCTGAGGTATAATAAGTGGCCACCATCACAGTCGAATTATTGATATTTCTGATTAGTCCTATCTAAATTACCGAATTACATTATACTTATTTAAGACTACAGTACAGTGTTGGAACTGGCCAACAGAATTTCATTTATCTAAAAATACTAAATAAGTATTCCCTATAGGGCTGAAGTATAATAAGTGGCCACCATCACAATCGAATTATAGATATTTCTGAATAGCCTACCTAAACTACTAAAAGGACGAACCGAATTAGATTATAGTTATTCGAAGGCTGAAGTATAATAAGCTGCCACCATCACAATGAAATTATTGATATTTCTAATTCGACTGTGAAGGTGGCCGCTTACTATACTTCTGCCTTTACATAACTATAATCTAATTCGGATAGTAGTTTAGATAGGCTATTCAGAAATATCAATAATTCGACTGTGTTGGAGGCCTTTTATTATACTTCAGCCCTATCGGAAAACCATCTAATTTGTTTGTGTATACTCCTGAAGGATTAACAAAAAAATATTGTTCATTCAATGGCATTACGATAAATTAAGTTGTACTGTAAATTGAAAAAATATACCTGTTATAAAAATAGTTTGTTTCATTTTTTTTACCTTCAGATTTAAGTAAGTTTTCATTTAAAACATCCTCTACATTTCACATCACTCATGTATACTCACACACTATCGGTTGGTCGAAGTGTGAATAAATGTACATGTAATGAAGTTAGATATTGTACTAACTTTATTAATAGACATTTTGTATTAAAACAGCCCTGATTGTTACAGATTAATCAAAGTTTAAAATTTTCGAATTAAATACGTGTGTACAGGACAACGTCTGTCGGGTCTGCTAGTATATATATATATATATATATATATATATATATATATATATATATATAGATATATATATATACAGGGTGTATATTATGTCTGGAAACACCCAAATATATCCTTTAATAATTTAAATATAAATTTGAAACCTCTTACAATCGTGATAGAGATTGGGCATCTACTTTTTGGAACAATGTTTTGTTATGTCACACCAACGGGGGACGTCCCTGCCGAGGGTATCGTGAATATTTCTTAATGGAAGCCTATACCTTGTGATACATAATATTAAAGGTAATAACTTACTGAATTGAATGCCACAAACCGCATCTCAAAGGAATTATTCTATCAGAAAATAGAGCATTTTTAGTATTTGAAAAATTTACTGATGTTCAAACAATGTAATTTTAACATGGTTCTTGCCACAAAATGTGTTTACACTAATTTTTTAGCATTTTTTAAATGTTCAATTAAAATAAAATAAACAATTTATTTTAAGCTGGTTTCATTAGTACAAATTTACCCAGTTTTTATTACAATGAATAAAACTTATGAGTCACTTCTCTGATTACTTATGAATCTGTACTTGGTGTTTTCCAGTCCAGCAGGAAGGTTTAAAGAGACAAAGGTCACTAGCCTATGAGAAACATTATTGTGTTATTAATCATCTGTCTAACAGGTTTCAGTTTGTTGAGCATGGAGCTTTTCACTAGACAGGTCTAAGCTTGGGAATTACAAATGGACAAAGGTCATATCATTCCTGTCGAGTTAATAAGTGTCTCTGAAAGCATTGCTGTCCAACAAGTTATCTAATTACAGTAGTTCAGTTTTTATTTGGCATTTTAATGGAATTGTCTGAAAGAGAACGAATTACTCTGTTGATGATGCGAGGATATGGGCGATCGTCAAAGATCTTATCGGGAAGTTTGTAATTTGTTTAATGACACTTTCCCAGAAAGGAATCCCATAAGTGTTTCAACAATATCAAAAACTATTGAGCGTTTTGAAATGACAGGGAGTGTACGTAATCGGCCAAAGTCGGGTAAGGATACAATCTGTAACAGATGAAGAACATGCACTAGATGTTTTGCAAACATTTATTGAAGACCCACATACATCGCTCAGAAAAGCTGCACAGCAACATGATATGCACCCTATGTCTGTGAGTAAGATTTTGAAAAATTAATAAATACAAACCATTTAAAGTTTCATTTAGTCCAACAGTTTAAGTGAGGATGATTACGACAGAAGAGTTGAGTTTTGTGAACTTGTGATGCGCAAATGTGATGACAATAGAGATTTTCTGACCAACATACTATTTTCTGATGAGGCAAGCAACTTTTTTCCTAAATGGCAATGTTAAACAGGCACAATTGCCGTTACTGGGCTAAGTGAAAACCCACATTGGATTACTGAGTCCCATTCACAGCAACCACAAAAACTGAACGTATGGTGTGGAATTTTAGGTAACAAAATTGTTGGAGACCCTTTTTCATCAATGGAAAATTTAAATGCCGAACTTTACTACAATATGCTCCAAAATGAAATAATCCCAGCTATTCAAATTGCATCAGGAGAATACTTTGATAATGTATGGTTTCAGCAGGATGGTGCTCCCACCCCATTATGGGAGACAGGTAAGAGAGTATTTGGATTTAAGGTTTCCTCATAAATGGATTGGCCGAAGAGGAGAAATCGAATGGCTCTCCAAAATCTCCGGATTTGTCACCAATCGATTATTTCCTATGGGGTCCATTTAAAATCCAATGTTTATAGAAGAAAGCCTCATAATTTGGAAGACCTAAGAAACAGGAATTATAGAGGAGATTGCTTTGATAACTGAAGAAATGTTAGGCAACTCTGGTCGAATCATTTATAACACAAGATTGGCTCATTGTCAAACCGTAGAAGGAACACAAGTTCGAACAATTGCTTTGACACCAAATGCAGGTTAAAACGTTTGTTGTAAAGACTTTTCTAACAGCATACATTATTTTTTATTTGTAATAAGAAAATCAATAACATAAGTATTTCCATAATTGTACTGTAATAAAAACTGGCAAATTTGTGCTAATAGAACCAGCTTAAAATGAAAATTTTTGTTTTATTTAATTGAACATTTACAAAAATGCTAAAAAAATTAGTGTAACACATTTTGTGGCAAGAACCATGTTAAAATTACATTGTTGAACATCAGTAAATTTTCAATACTAAAAATGCCTCTATTTTCTGATAGAATAATTTCCCTTGAGATGCGTTTGTGGCATTCAATTCAGTTAAAGCTATTACCTTTAAAATTATGTATCACAAGGTATAGGCTTCCATTAAGAATATTCACGATACCCTCGGCAGGACGTCCCCCGTTGGTGTGACATAACAAAACATTGTTCCAAAAAGTAGATGCCCAATCTCTATCACGAATTGCAAGAGGTTTCAAATTTATATTTAACATTATTAAAGGATATATTTGGGTGTTTCCAGACATAATATACACCCATGTAAATTTTTTTTGTTTCATAATCCAGAATGAGTCAAAATTGAAAAAAGTGTATTGCTGTTTGTAATTTGTACCCATTTTATCAGTCAATTCTAGGAACTCAAAAAGCTGGTTATATATGACTTTTTTCATTTCCAGTGGATCTAATTTAGAAATATTTATTACACAATTTGTTTCCTAAAGGTAATATTACTTTGTGTTATATTGTACCCATTACCCTATAATGTTTTTTACGTCACAATGCCCTCTTATCTGTATTCCAGGTAAGGCTAATCTCGTGAACGGCTGAAAAATATGGCTAATGTATGTTATTAACTCCACATTACAGGGTTATCTTTAGCCATTATTCTAATGGCTAATGTAGTATTATGTTATATTCTTTCTGTCTTAAAACAGCTGGGTATGTATTCTCAATATTTATGTTTACTTGTTACTTTCTGTATTTCAGTAATGCATTGTTTTAAGCCTGAAATCAAACCGTTTCAGTTTGGTTTCAAAACTTTAATCCATTTCGTAACAAATTTATTCAACTTAATGTTATTAATAAATATCACAAGGGATTTTCTTATTAAGTAAATTGAGTAATCAATTGAAAGATTTTTTTTAACCAGAACGCTTCTGCCTAGAACCTAATAAAAGTCATTATGATCACCAATGGAATAAATGGAAAAAAACATTTGAAAACTTTACTCAAGAAATATTCGCTGCTGAGGAAGACAAGTTAAAGCTTCTTATAAACTTTGTCAACCTCAGCATCCTTTAAGTGCTATCAAAAGCTGATTCGTATCCTGAAGGTAAAATTAGCCTCGACAAACTTTTTATAAAACCAACTAATAGATATACTCTCGTACTTGCGACTAGAACCTGTAACGACAGGCCAACCTCCAGGGCCCCGGCAGGACCTGGTAAAAATATTAACCAGTATGTGCAGAAACTTAAAAATTTGTACAAATGTATGTAAATATTAAGGCATTCACAGCTGGTGAAAATAAAAATCTAATACATTTGAGACGCTTTTGTTAGAGAAATTAACTTCGCAAAGTATCCAGAAGAGATTGTTCGAAAACTGAACACACCTTCGATGAAGTATACAATCAAGCAGTTACTTTGGATACGATTAAAAGTCAAACTACTTTCTTACAACTCAATACGTTATCGTCTTTTCGTTCTTTTCTAACCCAATCGTCAACTGAATAGGTTGGAATCAACGATGATGAATCAGAATCGGTGACTTATTCGTCTTCCCATGAAGTCTCCTCACTCAAGAAGAATGAATGTTATTTTCTGTGGACGACATCCTTTTGAAATAAACTTCTGGGGCACAATAAAACCATATGTATCAAATTTTATGTCTGTATTTCCATGCTTTTTGCCATTAATCAGTCTCTCAGACAGAACATCTCCTTTCTATATACAAATGAAAACTTTGCCATTTAATTTAGACAGGAACATGTGAGGAATAAGTTATTTTGATAATTTTATTGAAAGGAAGTAATTAATACCATCTCTAAAACTGTGCCCAAAACTGGCTTGTGGATGTCTACAAAATAATTTATTTTTAGTTTCCGTTTTTATTGAACGAATATCTATCTGGTGAGACAAACCATCAGTAATGTAGTTATTTCATGACTTTCCAAAAAACAAAGTATAATTTACAACGAGCAGTTTTGTGTACCACATCGAATTTGAAAATAAAATGTAAGATATTACTTATGTAGCCCTTTAGAATTCTATTATTATTTTACTGAACATCTCCGAATCTGCGATCAGCAGAATTAGGTAAAAAAGAAGCAGGAAAACTATCCCCCATGTTTTCTTTCTTCCTATTTTTTGGTTCTTAAATATAGCAAGTGTTGAGTGATTTTGATTGTTGAATCAATAAACGGATAGAGTGCAGTGAAATATTACATTATCGAGAAGAGAGATACAAGTACCAGAGATAGCCAGGTGGTGTGGTCATGAATTTTACATCAGAAGTGTGGGGGTTTACATCAGAGTGGAGTAGGAAAATCTATTATTTCTTCCCAACCTTTCCAGATGCTTATTAAAGTGAAATTTTAATGTATATTAGCCATTAATATAAGATTTCTAGATTCTGATTTGTACTTTGGTTATATTTTTACTAAATCCTAGCCGGTCAACGTTAATCTCAGGAACATTTCAGCTTGTCTTTTTGTGAATTTGAGGAGGACTTAACCAATATTCCTGGGACTTCCACTATTAGTCGATGGTTCTTGAAAATAAAACATCTTCCATTTTGAATACGGATAATTAATCTGTGTACGTTAACTAAGGTTGTTTTTGAAAAGTTATATAATGTGAAATAATAAATTATATATTTTATAAGTTTATAATTTCTTTTACAGAATTGAACGTAATATAAGAGAAATTTTATTAATTTTATTAAAAACTGTAAGTGAGAAACTAGCCATAATATTGTTAAGTTTTGGTCAATTTAGTGTGGAGCTCGATATAGAATAATATGTAGTTACTTATTTTTAAGTAAAAAAATAATGTCTCAAGAACAACAAATCAAATGTATTCAACCTGGAATCAAACAAACGGGGTTAATGTTACGGGCCCATAAAAATTGTCCGGAAGAAAGATCACTCCAACAGGGAAAATACCCAACATTAGTTTTTAACGGAATTAAATTTTTTTTGTAATCATCACAATTATATTTAAAAATAAAAATCTGTAAACAAAGTATAATAGGACTTTTTAAATTTAAGAGATATTAAAATGAATCATGACATTCTAAACGGTAGTATCTGCGTCATGTTCGTCTGAAGAGATCCAAATAAATCTGTGTTATGAAAAA
>NW_025781680.1:0-89981 GCF_021130785.1 Homalodisca vitripennis | reverse complement strand
TTCTCCGATTTTTCTACTTAGAGTCCTAGTAAATTAAGGAGCTTTTCTTGGAGAAGTAAAATATTTATTGCTCTTATTTAGCATTATATTATTTCAAAAGCCACTTATCTTCCTTATATAAAGTTTGTTAATTAATAATAATAATTAAATTTTTATGATTATAGAATCTTAATAAAACGGGAGATTTATATGTGGGGATAGTTTTGTTAAAACATTTTTCTCATATTTTAATCTTATTTAATCAGCTTTTTACTACTTCACTTATATCATTAGAGAAAAACTTACTTTCCAGTTGTAAAAAGATTAAACAGCTTTTTAAAAATCCAATTTTTGTCCAATTTGTTTTAGTTTAAATTTGGGGGGGACTTACTGTATTTTGCTCGTTTAACTAAACGTCGGTTCACTTATGTGCTAAAAACAGGGAATACCAATATTACAAAAATCTTATTCGGGGGTTTGGGGGGGGGTGGTGTTATGGTATAAAAAAAAATGGGCACGATTAATTAAAAAAAATATTAACTAAACCAAAAAAAGGGCATTTTTCAGGGGCCGAAGCGTTTTTTTTTAAACATTTGAAAAACCTTACAAAAAAAATTTAGGATAATAGGGCATTTCTACCACTTGTGTTTGTAATATTATAACTTTCAAATAAAAAAACAATATATTTTTTCTTAGTGTATTTGACAAAAGTTTCCAATTAATAATTAACGCATAACAATTTTTTAAAAATTAATTACAAATATTTTTATTTTTTGAGCATTCCATGTTGAGGCTTTATTTTTGGCCCTTCTTACATACCTTAAATCTGGAATAATAATAAAAACCATAGGGTTGGGGTATTTTGTCCTTTTTTATTTTATTAATTTAATAAATTATTGTTTTTGTTATCATTTGTAATTACAATTAATATAGTTTTTATTGAGAGGGACTATGTAAAGTGGGAATTTAAATATTACGTAGTTCAGTACATGGTGTGAAATAATAGGTTTTTTTCAAAATGGAGGAACAAAAGGTTTAAAAAACCTTTTTAATTAGATTTTAAACAAAAGTTACACAAAATTTATTGAGCCATACAATTACACCATGCATGAAAAAAAAATATTTTCTTTAGTGGTTCCATTTTAAAACTACATAGAAAATAAAAAAATGGTGAAAACGTTAAGGAAAGCACTTTATGGTTTTCTTTTTTTTTTGTCCCCTTCCCGGCTGGTGGGTTTTTCAACCTTTCTTTGAGGAAAAGTTTCTTTCAAAAAAACTTGTTGGCTGAGTGTACAGGAAATACTTCTTGATTTACAGTAGAATCCATTAAAGATCTTTATATTTTTATTTAGCTCGGTTATTGGTAGACGGGTTTTTTTTTTTAGGCCTTTAAGGGAAGGGTTTCTACTTTTCCAAGGGAGGATATGGGGGGGCCCCTACCAACACTTTTTTTCGATTATTATTCTCATGTAGGAAATTACAGGCTCAAATTCATTGCAATTCGTACTTAAAAAAAAAAAAATTTGGGGAAAACCTGGTTTTTTTACTTTTCAAATACCTGGAAAAACCATTTTAATTTTTTCCTCCACACTGTTACCAACTTTGTTACCAGATTTTTTAAAGTTTTTTATCTTTGGGTTATACTTTGGGTTTTTTGTTGCTTGGGCCACAATTTCAGTCCAGTTCAAATAAAAAGTTCTCATGATTGTTTTAAAATAAATTTATCACAACTTCGTAATGGTTCCAGTGTTTTTTCTTGCAGTCTGACAAATAATATCCCATTCAGAAGGGCACATTAACCTGTATGTTTTTTGAAGCCCTTTCTATGGTAGAGTGCATCGCATCACCCTCTTGTTGTGAATGGCCTGGGTTCATAAAACACATGATCTATAACTTGACAACTTGTTAGTCGCACAGCATGCAAAAGTGCAGTAGAAAAAATACTGGTTTAGATTTTGACCACCACAACTATCACTTAAGAAAAATAATTCTTCTATGTTTGGGGTTGGTCTTTAATATAATTGAAGATACAGGTTCCTATCTCTGTTGAGCCTCTGTTTCCTTCAGGTCTCATCCCATTAGTTGCATGTTCCTTCTTTGGATGTATAGATCAAATACCTGTTAAAATTATACACGGCCAGTTTTCTTTTATAAAAAGTAGAAGACACTTGGCCTTTAGGACAACTCAAGAACTGCCTGAAGATCAAAATTAGCAAAAGTATTTTTCCCATTACTATCTTAACATTTATTGATTTTTTCTTTTTTTATTTCACGAACTCTCTCTTTGTTTTTCAAATGTTTATTATGGTGGTCTTCCTCAGTTTCTTTCTCTTCAACAGACAATGATTCGTAACGATTGCAGATGTTTGCACTGGTCTTTTTTAGGTTTATGAAACCTAAGATTACCATACGAGTAAAAAGTAAACATTGTACTGTGATTTTGACACAGGCTTTATCAGTGACTTTACAGTTTCTGAGTCAGAGTTTTCATTTTCAACCGTTATTGCTAAGTTATCGTCTTTACATTTTTCATCCTCATTAAAGAGTATACAATTTTTTCAATATTTATTTGAGATGATAAATAAAGCTTATTGCTCGATTTCCTACAGTAGTGTAATTCCACTGTAGTAAATGAGAGGATGTGCTTACGAGCATGTTCTTCAATCCATGGAGGGAATTTTGTTGGCAGATGATTGTTTACCCCTCCCATCTACTGACACAATCCCATCATTCTTTTTTTCTAGACTGACTCTTACAACTTTTCAGTTATTGAAAAAACTGAGAAAAAGAATTTGCGACAAACACGTACACGCTCGGTATCCTTTTTCTAAGTAGTAGTGGAGGCTGCGTTTTTACTGTCGTTGTCTGTCTTGATTCTTGTCATCTTCGCCCATTTTCCAAAATGCTAAGAAAAATTCATCCTTTTCGTTTTCAGAAAATTTGGTACTACATTTTAGAGGGCAGTTGGTGCATGAAAAAATGGGTTTTCTTTCTTTTTTTATCACGTTTCCCTTCACACTTGCGTACGATTTTCCTGCAACTCTTAAACATTTTCTTTCTTGACGCTTTTTCATAGTAGTCGCCTTGTTTTGATTGTTAATTTTTCTCTGTTTCTTATGCTGAAGTCCTATTTCATCATTTTGAATCAAGTTTATTTCATTTTCTGATTCAGATTCTTCTAAAACCATATGTCGTTTGGTTATGTGTTGTCTTAACACTTTTTTGTTTTAAAAAACTATTGAACAATGATAGCACATGAAACCCTTTCTAATCAGAGTCTCTTCATGCAGGCTTTTGTCAACGCTGTCATTTTCAACAAAATTCTCAGCATTGCCTGATGAGGATAAATAATGGCCCAAATCAATTTCATTTATTGTTAATGAAATCATTGCTTAAACATTCATCAATGAAGTTTAATGTTGATGTAGAGAGGTTAAGTATGCCTGTTTCATTAGTATATGTTTCGATGGTTTGACAACTCTTCCATATTATCAAACGAAGTTGATGGCGAGGGCTGTACAGGCTGCAAATTGTAAAATTCTTTAGTACTTTCATTATTTACAATATTTGTATCCGCTTCAAGTATTATTTCTGGATTGTTTACTTCCAAAGCCAATTGTTCATTTTGCTCAATTGCTTGGTTTACACCTTGAACAAAATTATCTGCATTATGTTCTTTAAGCCGCGCCAAAATATTTTGTGCTCGAGAGTTAAAACATTCTGGGCCTGAAATAAAAAAACCTGATTAGGGTGCTGTGACCATTTATTACATTTCAAAGGCAAATATCCTCCTTGGCTAATACGAACATCAGTAATGTGAATACTGTTTGTTCACGAGAAAGATTTCACACGTCGTTAAAGCAACAAGAAATAAAAACAAACCACTCTTGTATCAGTGCAAGACATATATTGATGATCAATACACAAGGATTGCAAGATATTCTGGCAAGAAATACTTCAATAATAGCCCGTGATTGTATTTTAATTATTGTATAAGATCAGAGGAAAATACAATAGGTCTTAACCTAAAAACTAACAAACCTGGGCTTCTTTTAATAACTTGATCATTTCTACTTAATGATAAGCTAAACACAACTTTAAGTGTACTCACCTAAATAGTCTTAAGTTGCATCACTACAATTCACAAGTAAATATAATTGAAACAAAATTAAAATCTTTTCAGTATTAAACCACTGTACAGTTTCAGACTGCAGGTGGACCGCTCAGGATTTTTTTTTTTTATTAGCAACGTCTGTTTCAGTTTCAGTGGTGCCAATCTTACTTGTAACACAAAGACAAATTGTGTTATAAAATAAAGTAGAACAAAACTAATTAATATATCATGTATTATACAGGGTGTTTGAAAAGTATGGGTACGGCTTAATATTTTAAAAACCATAGGAGATAACATCTATAAACTTTGCACAGTGTCATATGGCTATGTAAACTATTTTTCCTTGCTATTACCATGACATGCCAACAATGGGGGGACGGCCCACAGAGGAAAACATGGAAATCTTAAATTGAAGCATGGGTCGAGTGATACCTCATTTGAAAGAGCTCACTTAGTAGAGTTGAATTCCGCAAACCGCATCTCAAAATGTTTATCCAATCAGAAATGGCGGGTTGTTTTAGGTACACATTGTGAAGTACATTATGCGCTGCCATTTCTGACTGGATCGTCGTATTCTGATGCGGTTGGCGGCGTTTAACTCTACTATCCAATGTGTTTTCACTGACTTTTTTTAATTAGCAAATTATGTTATAAATTTATAACACAATAAATAAAACACAATAAATACCGATGTTTTTTTTAGTTTTTAGTAAGAATATTTATCAAAAATGTTTCAAATTGCATTGATTAGTGTTTATTGGTGATCTCCGTATTTTTGGTTTTTTAGTTTTGCATGTATAAATTGATTATCAAGTTCTATAAAATATTTCCATTTTGATAGTTTGTATTTTGTCATCTTCTTCGATAAAATCGGTCATGTTGTTATTTAGTATTTAGAGTATTTTGACTTTAGTTGTTGTTCGTGGTTTACTATTTGTCTATTATATTGTTCTTGTTATTATTACTATTATTTTTTTAAACTTATACTATTTCGTTATGAATATTTATATACTTATGTGCATATAGTATTCTCTCTGTATTTAATTAATTATATAAATTTAATGCTGCATTGTAATTGGGGAAACCTGTAATGTAAGCATAATTCTTAATAAACGAATTTGAACGAAAAAAAGGGCGAAATAGAACTATTTGCCTTTTTAACACAACCAATATTATATTCGCCCTTTTGTCATTTGCTGTTTCCAAGGGAACGAACTATTCTACAGATATGCCGTTTTTACATATCGATACATTTTAATACCAGGAAGCCAAATCGGCAAAAACATGAAAATCACACTTTTGGTGAATTCTCCCTTTTTACATAACACCGACGATATATGTTTCTATTATGAACTACGGGTAGAACTATGCCCTAACAAGTGTCACGTAACAGGCTTCGCTGAGGTTGCACGCAAAATGTCAAGTCTACTGCTCATTCTATTTTCAAGATATACAGGCAGAAAAGACATTTCACACCCCTCTACAGATAAAAGAGCAACTGTGATAGTCTACTCTGACCGATACTTATAAGGCGCTCAAACAAAATTCCATGGTAGTACATGCACCATAATATAACTATGTAGAGAATATGTTTCGTACAAAATTTAAAGTTTAAGTATTATATTTTTGATGATATAGCCACATGATACATTTACATTTTTTCAAAACTTATGATTCATAACAGTGTTTAAATAACAAAAATTCTGTTTAATTTCCCTGTTATTGTTATTAGTTTATTTTCAAATCTATTTATTCTGTTTATATTTTTGCCATTATGGTGTCCCATAAGACTAATGTTGAAATATTCCCTAACGCTAAGCCAAATATCATGGATTGAGATGCACCACTATCGAACTCAGTGTTGCTTAAATATAAATAAACCTTCATGCAACATTTAAAGTTCATATATCTATTGTTATTCTAGGTTTCGTATACACAGATGGACAGATAAAGAGATAGACAAGCATGCATGAATTTTCCAGCCCATCGAGTGATAGAATTTGTTAACGTATCTCCAATAAAAGTTAGGTCTGAGTCCAAATTAAACTTTTTTCAGTAGAGGCTCTTGATTTTGAGATACAATTTGAAGAATTATATCGTATTAGACCATAGGATTAATAAATTAGTCATTATTATATGAATGAAACAAAATGTCAGATTAGAGTCAAGGTAGACGTATAAGACGATTTAGCTATTTAGTCTTTAAAATAAATTATTAGGAGACCGTCACATTACTACATAAATAATAGACATATTTAAGAGAGATAGTAAATATATTTGAGATAGTGAAATAACCGAGGATTACTAAGAAACTACTTAAACATAGCTCAATGTCGCATTAACCTGTACTTTAAGTAAGGTATATAAACCATACAAATGTTCTTACCTTAATGAGTACGACTCCAAAAATAAGGCTGATGAAGATCATTTTGAGGAGTAAACAACGTTGTTCTGAACGCTGATGCAAACTGATCCGTATAATTCCGTCTGCTTATTCTTGAGCTATACTTGCTTAGTGCAGTCATAATTAGTTACTTGTCACTCTCATATTGTACAGCATAAATTACACGCTAGGCAAGTAGTAAGACAGGTAAAACAAACTGGCTCGTTAGAAAACAGTATTGTTATTATTATTGTTATTATTGGTACATCTCAAGACCTCAAGTGGAACTCTCACTCGTCCAGCAGTGAAGGTGTTTCTCTTACCTCACCTCTACAATTAATTAACTGTCTCTCTACCACCGCCTATAACCTTTGTAATTTGAGCCTATGTTACTCTTTCTCTCATTGAATCCCAAGGTGATTCAAGGCGGCCGGTATGTTTTTAAGGAGAGCGGGAAGGCCCTACCCCGACAATGTTAAATTACCAATTTTCAGGTACATTTTTCTCAAGAACTAATTGGACTACGTACATGAAATTTTTACACTGTATTATATACACTATATTGAGTAAACACATGCTGTTTTAAACATTTCTTAACAAAGTTTACTATAGTTTTTGAATTTTTGAAAAATATGATTTAAAGTTTTAATTTTCACATTACTTAATTTTTTTTATAAAGGGTTAATGTAATGTTAAGACCTTGATTTAGCATGTATTTGTTGAATATAGCCATCTTCAAAAAGCACAAAAAATTTCAACTCTCTACCTCCAATAGTTTTTGAGAAAAATTTACCTAAGTATTAAAATATTAAAGTTACGGAGAATGAGCATTAAAGTCAAAATTCACCAATAAGCTCAAAACATCCCTCCACCATAGGCTGGATCATCTGCTTTCTCTTCTTCCTCTTCCAACTCAATTTTTCTTTTTCTTCTGTTAATTCTAGCTTCCTTTGTCATATTTTCAGGCCGCTTTGTCCGCTTTTTTCTTCCGCGTAATATCCAAACCGCGAAGTGCACAAGCTGATTTCTCACTCAAGTTCAGGCCCAGGCGTTTGTAAATATTTAACTTGCTGCAGTATCCATCATTAAAGTTTAAAACAGCATCATAAACTCCAAGTTGAAAAGTGTTCAGCCTTACAAAATCATTTTTAGGAATTTTCGACCACACAACATTATTGAAACTTTCATTCGGATTTTGAGTTTTTTGATGAAGGCACTTTTTCAGAAGTTCAGGGTCAGCCAAACCTTTGAATATACTCTTTATGGTAACCATGACATCATAAGGTAATTGATTTTTATGAGTTTATGTGGTATTATTAGCTTGAGCTTTGTTATACCCGCACCAAGACTCATCTCCGACAGGACACAGATTATGTTGTGGTTGATCGTCTGTAGAGATTTTATGAAAAAATGTCGCCCATAAATCTTTTTTCATTTCTTCCAGATCTGACCCAGCCCTTTTGATAGCTAAACCATAGTATTCTTGCATTTTGTAAATTTCTTTATCGGTTAGTTGGTTCCTTCCACCCAAGCTTTTACCATCCGCTAACTTTGTCTTACCGCTTTTTCTTTTTCAATGCTCGAAGCCGAGAATCCATTCTTTTTTTTAACATGGTTGACGCACTCTAGTTTCTGTAAAACCACATCATCTCCATAAGGTTTACTATCTGTTACCTTCTTGAAACCATTGCTGTCTCCATCTCCTAGGTAGGTTGTATACCGAACGCCTCGGTTAGTGGAATTTTGAAACACCTCGAGCGCTCCAGCCACTTCCATCCCTCCGCTGGTTCCAGAATAATTTTTGGTGCAAATGTGTACAGGGATTTTGTCTTTGTCCTTAGCTGTTGTACATGTCTGACAGTATTTAGACATCACAGAAACATCCAGAATCTTCCCAGTGTCAAAAGAAGTAACACTTACGAATCCGTTCAGAGATAAGTGGCCCCTTCGCTGCCATGACCCATCTAAACATACAGCCAAGTCGGTTTTATTACCTTCTTTATTTTCATTGACTGCCTCCCTTGTAGCAACCTCCATACTTTCCTTAGCAATTGCTTCAACAGTAGTTTTGAGCAGTTTAGTGTAGGTCTGAAACTTTTGTGGCGGTGGGGGCAGATTCATAAGTGCACAGAATATATCGCCTGCAGCTAGCCCACGTCCAATCGACCTCAGTGCGAATACTAACATAAGGTTTGTATTGTACTTTCCATTATTTATTTCAGAACTGTAGAAACTAGTGGTATGAAAACAAAGGCCACATTCAAGTTCGACATTAGCAGCTAACCCATGTCTACTTTTGTCTGTGATACGCAGCTCGATGCAATTTACGCCATCGCAAGACTTGCATTTTGTGAACTTTTGATTACATCACTTAGTAAATCTAAGTCAAAAATAAAATTACCTTTTCCCTTGCACTCATACTTTACAGACTCACTAATAGGCCTTGATAATTTCTTGGATGAAGAACTTGGGTATTTGGTGGCAGATTTATCAATTTGCCTTGGTTTAGGGTTATGTTCAGCACTTGTAAACTGATTCCCTCTGTATTTGGGTTTAGGCTTTGTTTTGAACGACACTCTTCTCGGCATTTTCACTTCACACAAACTATCACAACACTCCACTGCAAAATAAAATAACTATCTCGGATCTCAGTATAAAAAACTGTTGAGAAAACAATATTTGTAACCAAAGATTGAAACTATAACAAAACAGAAAACCAATACACTTCACTTTGTTGGTTTACTGTCAGCTGATTGCAGAAACACTCTTTTATTTGGCCTTTGGTGTACCAAAATAACATTACACACACTGAAAGTTACTTGCAAGGTATACTATATGAATGTAAGCTTAGTTCATAAGCGCCCGCCCACGCGCAAAGGGTAAAAAATCTGACGTGACATGGCTTACAAAAATATTTATAGTAAGCTAAATAATCATCCCACGACATTGAACCTTATATTTTCTTAAATAAGACATTCCAAGGAACAATAAAAAAAATTAAAGTGAATTTGTAAAAATAAAAAAAATGGCCTTCCCGCTCCCCTTGTATTATTACGTTAATAACTTGTTTTTTTATTGCCTTAAAATGAAAAGGCTACTTTTATTGAACAATAATTATGTATATATTTTTTGGGCAATTTATACTCTATATTTGCCTTTATTTTACTAAACTGTATATACTGCATTAATTCTATATCTCTTTCTGCGGCCTAGTGCCTACAATACCATTCCTTACTGGATTAAAATATTCACGTACAGTGACAGACCAATGAACCATTGTTTCACGAATCAGCTGTTTACTGTACACTCACCAACCTATCACGACGGTTGACTTATCAATTGCCCACCTTGCGAGCGACTGCACGCTTGCTCAGTGTACGCTCAGTCCCGCCTGGGGCACTTATATAGCACTCTAGCCACTGCTGACCATACTTACTCAACACGTGACTTTATGCCCCATGTGTTACTCTCTCACTTAAATATTAGTTTATCTCTATTTGTTGTACATTTACATTAACATTATAGTCAGTGCTCTGGATTGGCAATCTCTACCAGAACGTCTCTGTTCCCGGACACCCGCGTCTACCGTGCTCTACAGGACTGGCCACAGTGTTATGAACTATTCGTTTGCGGTCGTATTGTGCGTGAGTGAATCCGTGAAGGACATCTTCCGTCTTCACGCCTGCCTATAAGACAGCAGCCTATTTCCACACTTCCTGATCACAACCTGGCCCTCAACAACAGCAGACTACGGTTACCCCTCATGAAAACAAAGGTAACTGTTTATTTTCTGCACTTTATTTGAATATGCACTGTTCATAAACTCATTATGTGTAACCTGGTGAACTCTTGTTAAAATCAGTGTGTTCGGCGTCTTCACTGCCTAGTGTGAAGTGGTCCTTCTTAATCGAGCCTCAAAAATCTTATTTCACGGTTCTCATAACCAAAATTCATTCTTTTCACTAGCAGTATATTTTCCTCCAAATCGTGAATGTAACATCCAAAATAGTAAGAAAGCATCCTCAAACCTTATCCTAGAATGTTCTGTTACCCGGAATGCAACACATTCATCCTTATTAAACTAAGTGCTACGAGAAATGTTCACAAATTCTAGTTTTAAGTGAAAAAATACAAAAGGATACGGAAACAGGGTTGTTTTTCATATGAATAGGAGATGAGTGATAGGATAAACTTCCATAGTTATCTGATCCTGCACGAAACCTGAACACCTGATGATAATTTTAAAGCACCTTTTCAGATCACTAAAGATGCTTTAGGCTCGCTAAGAATTTCACACTCGAAAATGACCAAATCCCCCACCAATTGATCGTGCACGATGATGATATTGTAATCAAAATTTTACTTGTAAAGCAGATCATAATTATGGGCTATTTAGATAACCTTGTCATCTTAGAAACATGAAAATTACTCAACACAGAAGTCTAGTCATCATACTCGTATTAGTAACAATTATTTAATTCAAACCTTTTACAGACTATGTCACGTTTACGATGACTTCCATCATTAAAACCAAAAAGCAATATTTATGTATCAGATTCTACCTAACATTTAATTAAGCCGGCTGGATCCACCGTGTCGAGTATATCATCATGTCGTTTGATGGCATTACTATGAGGTTGGTTGAAAAGTGCCCACCTATGAATGTAAGTAATCAGCTCGGCACTAGGCTTCCAACGGTGGCCTTCTTTTTCTGAGTATGGCTGTTAGGAAACATTCAATTCAAACGTGAATGATTTTAAATTACTCATGATTGGGATTCTAAAGAAAGGAAGTTTCACGCATGCTGATGAGCTGGTGAAATTTGCAGCCGTTCCTAGTAGGAAACCTCCTATCGAATTATGAAGTGCTCTTGCTCATAACCTCATAACAATGCATTGTACTAGCTGGTCTCCATCGTCATTATTAAGGAATTCTTAAACCACAGGAATTCGCCTTAGTTCCAGTAGCACTACGCCACTGTTAACGACCAGTAACTTTGACTTAAACAAGCACTCCAACTTGCCAAGCATTAGAGTAGAGATAGAGATAAACAGGAAGTTTTGTTTATCATCGATCACGGTGGCATTGAGAACCCATAGTCTGATCCTTTGCACTGACACGTTTAATATGAGAGTGCAAATTAAATTGTTGTTGGGGCCCACGCATGAAACAAATGAATTGGATAAAGTGATTACGCTTCTCCAGTGAATTACTATTGTAGCCTATACATTAATTTATGTTTATATATTTAATAGTATTACATGAATAGGTTCGACGTGTTCCACCGTACATTTTATATGGAATAAACAAAGACATTCAATAAATATTTCAAACGTCGTTTGTGGAGCACCCATTGTCTCGTTTTGACAATAATGTATTTTTGAATAAAAATAGACAAGAAATATTGTTATGCTACTTTTGTATCTAAAACTGAAAGGCAATAATAGATTTGCCGCACAATTTACATTAAAGAATAATAGGCACTCGCTACACACTTACAGCACTCAATAGCATTACCCAGTCGCTAATGACGCTGTTTGTATTCTGTTAAACTCTGTTTACAATAGCCTATGTGGTTCAAATGGGACTTTTAATTTCAATAAAAGAATCATAGTTTCTTAGCTTTCTTAATTGGGATGAGCAGAAGTGAAAAGGTACTTTTACGTATTTTATCTTCATGCACAACAATAATTTCGATCTTGCTATTTTCAGATTAAACAAATTTCATCTAGTAAGCCTCACACTGGTTGATTCTCTTGTATTTTTTGTATTTATATCCACATCTCCATGCATGCAATAAAAGTTTTATTTATTTTAAATAAAATCTGTAAGCAAATAATTGTATATGATCGTTAATCTTTTGTAACGACACTTAATGCTAAATATTCTTTTAAATGTCCTCATTTTCAATGCAGAGTTTCAATAATGTCGTTTTAAGTCATCACTCTAAATAGTATAAAACTATTTAAGAGTTTAAATTTTCTCAAAAAGACAGGTATAACACTCATTATTTTTTTTTGTAAACTCGTTATTCAAAATATTCTAATATCATTAATATTTTGGTGATCAAGTCACTAGTTTGAATATGTGTATATTTTTTACAATTTAAAACTGTTAAATGACTTCAACGCTAATCGGTGCTTACGTCTCTTCAACTATAGTGTTTAAAAATAAAGACACATGTTTTACAAGGGAATTTAATACATCACATATTAGAAAATCTGATAATATCGATTCAATGATACTACTTTTGGATTTTATTTTATTTGTTGTCCTCTAAGGGTCGGCTAGGCCAAGTACTTTAGTCTTAAGGGATATTTTGTATCCCTTAAGGGTCACAGCAACATAGATGTCTCACTTAAATCTGGGCAACGTTCCACAATCTAGGAGCTCCACAACACTAACCGTTAAATGTCGAGATTATTTGGGTGCAATGACATCAATAGGTCTGGTCTACTGCGGAAGATAACTGTTGAAGGTGATTCCCTAAGTGTTAAGGGCTGTTGCCAGCCTAGACATAACGACATCCTATCCCTTGTTTGCTTTTATTAGAGAAGCTGGAACAGAGCTGGCATTTCCTTCTCACAAGACTGAGATTATAGCTCAAAAACCTTCTTCTTGGTTCTCGACAGGAGACGGCACCTACACCCATCCATAATTCTCTTATTTTAGAAGCAGTGCAAACAATGTCTCAGCTTCTTATTCTAAGAGAATAAAAAAAAAAAACAATGGTTATAACTTTTTAAAATTCAGTAGTCTTATAAAACAATGTCTTCCTAAGGAAGTCATACAATCCAAAGTGCTAAAGGTGGTAAAACGAAACAACTGAAAATTGTTATGAAACAATGTTAAGTAACTCATAGGATGGACTGCACTACATAATGGATTATCTCTAGAGATACCCACTTTGTGGAGACATTACCGCTATGTATTACTGCTAGTATTCATGGCTTCTGTAAGAGAAGACCTGTTTATGAAGAGAAGACTAGATGCTCAGTAAGAGCGTGTGTTTAAAGGACTCATTCATAAGCCTAGTAACGTTCGCCATGTTCTATAAATATATAGCAAAATATATTTATCGTCTTAACACAATAAAGCAGAAAACATTGAGACACACTTAACATAATGGTGATGATTAAAAACTGATAAGCGAAGGTCCATCACTATTGACTCTATCATCCCTAAATTGTCTAATTCCACCGTTTCAGCACCCATGCCCGTATTTGAGTACGTATTTCATAAATAATAAATACTGAGTTTAATCTTTTGTTTAAATAAAAACAGAAGATTAAAAATATTTTGTAGAAAATTTAAATAACGCATGAAAATTAACTTTAAAATAACTCAGCATAACTTTCATATTATGCTGAGTTATTTTAAAATTCATACAGAGTGTTTGATAAATTAGGAAAATATTTTGGAAAATGGTTTAATGGATTAAAATGATCAAATAAAGCTATTCTCTATTTCGATTCAATATGCGCCTGGCTGTATGTATATGTTTTTAATGTAAAAATAATCCATATGTGAATAAGTATACGTATACAGATTGTACGAACAGGTTTAAACAGTCATATATTCCGTTATTTATCATCCATGCATAACTAATTTAATAAAGTAACAAAATCTTTGTATTTTTATAAGTTATTATTTGTGTCTATATAATTTTTTCTCTTGTTGTCCACTTTTTCATAAAGTTTTTCTTTACATTTTTAAAAGGCCACCATTTTATATTTATGAACGGTTGTTTTTTTTGTTTTATTTCTGAATTTTGATATTCAAAAGATTATGGTATGACGGACAGAAATACGTTGAAACGAATTGACATAGACCATAGTGTTGGAGAATTGTTTAGTTTCTTTCATCCCTTCAACCGTATCTTAACATGTTTTTCCTAACGTTACCATCATCATGTATATTCGGTATATTGAGTGATATACAATTACACCCAGTTTAAGTCAGTGAGCGATACAATTGCCAGTTTATTGAGGTGATGCTTGCTATGTGATCTAATATTCACGACAAATGAACCAGTCATGCTGCAATCCCCGAGGCATTGTTGCTAGCCAGTGATGGACACATAACAGACAGGTATGTATAAGGGAATTCAGACTCCTAATTTTATCGTTACCAAACAAACAAATCATGCGTATTTAAAGGTACAATTCGCAGAAAGTTATTCATTATTATTTAAATTTTCTTTGATTCGAAAAGGAATGAGCCTAATCTATTTTTTTTTAATGAAGTGAAAATCTTATGTACGACTTCTAAACTAACTATATAGAAATCAACTGTAGTTATTTACCTATAATTTGTATTACCAAAGACTTTCTAAGAACTTGACTAAAATTTTATTAAAGAACATATAGAATCTTTGAATCACATGGGTTTTTTTATTTAAAAAAGAATTTTGGTAAGTAAAAACTATTAAGACAAAAACAAAGAATGTATGAAAATTAAAAATGTATTTTGTGATTTTGGTAGAAGCACGGTATGCATCTCATACATAGCAAACAGTTTTTAAAGAAGCGACTCGACTAAATAACAAGAATGAATAAGAGGTACGCTGGATCTTTATTATTCTATGTATAGACAAACTCGTTCATCGAACCAAGTAAAAGCATGATGACTAACAATTAAATTATTTTTGAGTTATTTTTAGGAAGTTTGAATTAAACAAATATATAAAATATGTACTGTTTTACTTATATTATCTCATTTAGCTTACATCCAAAAATGTGGTGATATCAGAATATTGGTTCGCATAAGGATAATGTCATAAAAATACATTTCTTTCTACAAATAAATAATATTAACTTTTGCAGGAAATGAGAAGTAGTTTATTATAAATCTTATTTAAGAAACTTAATTTATTATTATTTTACTAGACTCAGCAAATTATTATATATATATATATATATATATATGAAGCTCTAAAGTTGTATAAAACTACAAAAATTGATTTTATTGACCGAAAAATCTTTATTTGAATAGGGTGAGATTTAAAAATTCATTACTGTAACAGGTAACGAGATATAATTCACAGTTACATAACAGCGAGAGAACAATTGCTCATTGTTTGGGGTAAATCATTTCATGCAAACTCCATTCGTGACCCACTTGTATAACTGGGACGCTACAACTGTCCAACTACATGGCTGTCAAACCAAATAATTAATAGCAGTCGAGGGAGGACAGTTGTTAACAACATTGGAACGAAATTATTGGCATAAAACGAATGAAAATAATGCAGATTAAAATTATACTGTTACGAAACCTATGTGATTCAACTAGTGTCATCATTAAAAGGACACATCCCCTGTGTATTTTTAAGTTCGATTTGAAACTTTACGTGTATTTTTTATTGCATATAATTTAAAATACAACTACATAACTGTATATTTGATTGTGTTTAGTGTGCATTACCGTATGGACTTATCGCTGTATCATAACTGTCACAAAATTACCTAAACACGTGTTCATTACCTACGAAGGCTTTGGTCTTACATTTCAGCTTTTTATAAAGATTGTTTAACAAATGTGGGGAAATAATTTAGAATATTTATGGGTTAAAAATTTAAAAAAATCTTTTGTACTCATGTGTTTTCATTTCGGTTAGTGGATATAATCTGACGTGTTAAAGAAAATCATAGCTCAGAAAAGGTCGAAGGTACATCGTGGTATTTTACATGAATGTATAATTAAAATGTTATTCTTTACTGAAATAAAACCCTATTGTTAATATCAAAAAATGGTGGCCTTTTAAAATTCGACGGCAAAATGTGATAGAAAACTCACAAAAAGATAAACATTTTTAGGATACTTAAAAGATTGCTTTTAATAACATAATCTGTTTTAATACTTTACTTGGAGTGAATGGATAAGAAAAATAGTAATATTATCAGAATTTTTTTTTTTAAATGAATTATATTTGCTTTTAAAAATCTAGAATTTTCTTCAAATTTTAATTTAATACACATTGCTTACAAGAGCACGAGGGGTGGTGCTGCGTTAAATAGAAATTCAACCGCTAGTGTAATAGTACTAAAGCAGTTGTAGTTTATACATTTATAAAAGTTCAAAATACATGATTCTAGCTTAATCTTACTGTAATTGACTTCAAAAGTATTCTACTTTTAACCTGCAATTCTAATCAACGAAAACACTTCGTCTGAGAATTTCCAGGGGTATTTTGCATTGTTTAGATTTCAGAATTTTTATACTAATATTGTATTAGTATTTGCTATTCATTCGAATATCACACTTCAGTTTAAACACTTTTCAGCCTGAGAACCACAAAAATAAGCTTTTACATAAAATTGAATGAAGCGAACAAGTTTGATTAAAAGGCTCTCTATTATTTATTTACTCCACTTTAATTATATAATTTTATTATTAAATATTATAATTTATTTTTATTAATATTTATTAAAAGATATTAAAATTGTCATTATGTCTGTTAAAAAGATAAAAACATTAAATATTTTTCTCAGAAATGTTAGGTTTGTTCACATGATTTGATTGACACGATTACCACCCTAATTAATAATGGTTTCATAGTAATAAAATTTTACGTCTCCTCATATTAGTAATATATTTTATGAAAGTATGTTGTTCTATGAAACCATATACGTGTTTTTGGTCTACAAACTATTGGATATAGTGTATATAGTGTTGTATATAAGTTGATTGACAAAATTTTTAGTAATTAATTAAACTAAAAGCATGGGGAAAACAAAGTATAATGCAAGTCTTAAATGAAAAATATGATCAGAATTTTATTATTGAAACTAAATCAAATTATCTGTCACTATGGAAAACCATTATTATTTTCAATATGCCATTGATATTTACTATAGTAAAATATTTTATTCTATACGAATCTTATTCACTAAAGTTATGATGTATGTATATTTTTATGATTTAGCAATGAAAAACAAGTTTTGTACTTGTGAAGAAACCAAAAACTTGTATAATTAAAGTAAATACAAAAACACAATTTATATATATAAAATGTGATATTAAATATTTAAAAATAATAAATAAATACCACGAACTGTTAATGTACGTTCCTGAGGAAAAGAGGTTTGTACGAATCTCTGGACCAAGTCCTGCAGACTTCTACATACATACTACTGCTATCTCAAGGTATGTACAGTTTCCATTTGAAATTAATTTTACTTACAAAATCTGCAAGAAGTAGTAACAGACCGAAGTAGATGGGATAATGGGTGAACCATTTGAGTGATTACATTATAATTGTGTAGACCTTATTATCTCCGCCTGCCACTACAATGCGAGACCGGCAAGAACATTTTACTTGTATGACTTCCAATAATAAAATTACCCTACCCATCCGGTACAAGGTGACCTCGTCAAATAATACATACCTCGAAGAAAACGAAATAGTAGACACTGGAAATAAAAATTTTTATCGTAATTTATTTGACACAACTTTATTGCGACTTTTGTTAAAGGTTCAAATACACATTCCAGAGTACACTATAGCAAATTCTATATAAACAAACGTTTAAGCTAACTAATTTAAGCTATCTCCTTTTTAATTAAGAAACGTGATATTTGCTCGCTCATGACGTTAGTTAATTCAGGGTTACGGGCAACTTGCCCTGGCCTAGTTCGCTAGTTTTCAATCCAATGGCAAGTTATGCAGATTGGTACAACAGTTAGAGTAGTGTATGTAACGGGATTCCAGACGCATGTCAAACTTTGTTAGTTACGCTCAATGTTCCTACATGCATTTGTTGTTGGAGAGCTACTGTTTCAACAGGCGATGTTCAGCTCTTTATTCATGACGTCATTACTAAATCTAATTTTCGTCCTTGTCCTAGTTAAGGTATGGTAATTGTTTGGCAAGTCTAAATGGTGCTCAATACTCTCAATTAAAATAGTCTATAAAGTAGATCTTCCCCGTGGTAAACATTAATACATTTAATCATACATTTTTAATGCAAAAATAAAACTTTATTTAATCACATGAATTTGTCAATAATATCCTAAAATAATGTGGTGTAATAAAAAATTAACTTCGGTTCATTCAGATTATTTTATATCGTGTTGAAATTATTTTGAAATTACGAAATATTTTTACATAAGTGCCACTTTTCATTTATGAGAGATTGGTCTACACTGAATAATATATAAAAAGTACATTAAATAAATTTCTTATACATTTAAAAACTTAATACTTTTTAATGGGCGGCCATAAATAATATCGATCTACGTCTACGATAAAGTGTTGAGCAATATACGTATATTTATATATTTTATTCTTATTTATAATAAACTTCTATAAAATGAATCTTCGTCACATAAAAATTTCGTAAATTTAATCATAAAAATATAGATTAACAACTAGCTTTAATTTAAAAAGGGTGATTTTATGTAAAAAAAACTTCAAAACTGCGGTGTGCTAAAAATTACCTTTGTTTAATTCAAATTATTTCATATCGGCTGCTTTATTTAAATAAAGAGTGTTCTTTACATAAACACCACTATATTTGTTAAAGATACTGCGTTTTATACTGAATATTAAAACGAGATATCTCCCATATTTTAAGGACTAAAACTAAGGGAGAACAGGTGCTTAAAATTAATATCTCCGCCAATAGAGCCGCCTTTTAAATGCAGTTTATGTTCTGTATGTATTTATTTTAGTTCACGAGAAAGGTTTAAACATTCTCTTATGTACATTAAAAGAAACATACTCAAATGCTAAAATTTCAAATAATTTGTAAAAGAAATTTTAAATCAAAATAACTCCCAATGGCTCTTTCTAATGAGACCGCAAAAGCTATGTAAATGAACATTGTTTTTCAATTTTTTAATTTAGAAATGTCTTGAACTTTTAAAGGCTGAAATGTTGTAATTCCGAGTAACTACTCAATATAATTATTACGTTTTCTAAATCAGATATATTCGTTATGTTTTGTAACATAAATATTACATTCGTTTATAAAACGTTTTTGAATTATGTTTTCTAAGAAATATGTATAGTAATGAAACGCTATGACGAAAAATTCTATTCATTTATTATTTACAGTAATACGTTTCACTTTTTAGCACTGGGTTCCGTTTGTAGGGATTGAGAAGTATCCGTAGTAATATAACGTAATAATTATAATACACTTTAATTTGTTTGTAATTTCTTTAATCGGAATTAATTATAAAATAAGTTACATGATTTTCAAGTGTTTTAAAGAAAGATATTCTTTCATAATACTATTATTGATACTTCCCTATAGTTTGTGTCTATAATACCTACTATAAACCCTCTATGAATTATTGTATTTTTCTTTTCATAGATCTTACAACAAAGGGTTACTTCGGCAGCAGAACACGAAGAAGATGGATTATTCTACTCAAGAGGAGTTGGGCGTCAGGCTGCCAAGATAACAGCAATAAGAGTATACATAGATACGACCACAGAAAAACCAGTCTCTCATCCAAAACAACAGTCCAAACAAACATACACTCCCTTAGTAACAACTCCTGTACTGAGCACGGTACAGGTCCCACTTGCAAACACCTCATCTTTCGTGTACACTTTCGTGAACCTTTTTACCTCTGCTATGCAAAGAATAACCTTATTCTTCACAAACCTTTTTAGTTTCTTCTAAAGAGTTTGTTGCATGTAATGGTTTTATTTAAATCATGTTTTTGTATCTTGTGTAAAGTAGTATCAGATTCTTAGAAGTTACAAATATTGATATTTTACTCCATAATTGTAAACAAAATTAATGTAATAGGATAAATATCATAAATGAGACTAACTGAGTAAAGATAAGTTTACAATAATAAATCATGTATTTTAAATTAAAGTATGAAATTT
The DNA here is from genome assembly GCF_021130785.1 of Homalodisca vitripennis. NCBI lineage: Eukaryota > Metazoa > Arthropoda > Insecta > Hemiptera > Cicadellidae > Homalodisca > Homalodisca vitripennis. Next base: position 69,656 of record NW_025781680.1, on the reverse strand, counting down.
AAAAACAAAACTAATAATAATATTAATAGCAATAGTATAAACATAACTGTACGTTGCTTATCAATGATAATTATTGGAAGTATTTTACCAGAAACCAATAATATTCATATAGACTATTGTACAGTTAGTGCAAGTTTTTATGTTGCTCTACGTAGGATACATTAAGGGCCATTTCCTTTTCAGAAGCATGAGAGACATACTTAAAACTTATAAATGTTTCATGGAAATTTGAAATTATATACTTCGTAGTAAATATTGGAAATTTAACGAAGCAGTGGGCCTATTTATTTAAGACATGTTTACTTGTGAAGTACATTTTTTATTATAAAAACTATATTCGAGACAATTTTACGTCATCTACTTCCTTACAAAATGTATCTGATCACAATATTAAAGTTCTGATATTCCTTATATACAGTATGTATATCCAATGTGAGTTCTTTCACATCAAATCGCTTTAGTTTGTATATTCAAAATAAATTATCACTATTATACACTTAAGCCTCCTAAATATACTGAATGTCTTTGCTCTAATTTTATAAGAACACATAAATAAAAGAATACACGAGCGAAGCATTCTCCAGGCTCTAAAGGGTGTTGGAGTGGAATGAAAGCATTTCACGATTTACAGTAGTCCTGTTAGGTTTAATTTAATAAGACATATGAAATAAAACTTATCTGGTTAAAAAAATATTAACTTGTATTGTTCTTATCTTTAATTTCTCAAGGTAACGATACATTAAACGTTTTATGTAATAATACGCTATTTTTAGATTTAAAATAAAACTTTATCCAATACAAAACATAAAGATATAAATAATTTTGAACGAACATGTTTAGGATTATGTTTGTTGAGTAACCTGAAGAAAAAATAAATCCGGCCAATCTTTTATATGATTAAAAATAATAGAAATAAAGGTTATTACTACGAATTTCATGGATACGATGCATCAATTGCATGATAAATAAATATCCCAAATTTACAATACATATCTCATCAAATCACAGTATCATTTGCAAGTATTATGATAAATAAAAGATTGATGAACGCCATACCGCACATTCTAAATGCCTTTGCTGAAGTTCAACGCAACATTTCAAATATATAGTATTTTTCAAGTTTATAGCTTATTTTATTATTGATATTTAGAACGACATATAAATATAAGAAAAATTATTTTTATTACTCCAAGCTAAAGACAAGGTAAATCGCGTAGTCTGATGTGCGGCATGCTTCAATGGCGCTCATCCAAATTGCATTGTAAGACATGCACTCCCAAATAAATATTTCTTTTCTGCGTAAAGTGTTGCAAAAAAATCTAATTCTCTTTAAAAATGTCGCAATATGATATATGTACATTGTTATTCATCAAATTGGTTTCATATCAGTAATTAAATGTTAAATTTTTACACGCCGTAAAATAATATTGTATGTTTTAGAACATTTAGGTTGCATGTGCTAAAATTTCAAATTTTAAATCTCTTAAGAGTGTTCTGAGTTTGATTAAACATTTATTTATCCTCCTATTTATCGTTGCCATCATGGTTACCAATAAGAAATTTTTTTTAATTATCACTAACGCTCAGCCAAATCCCACATGGTGACATGCGCCATCATCGTGTTTAGTGTTTCTCATATAGAAATGAAGCTTCTTGCGCAATTTCTATTCAATATCAGTTCGTTATCGAGATATCGTGTTGATAGATAAAGAAATTAGACACACCGACAGAAATTAATTTTTTTTCCAGCTCTTCGAGTGAATGGATTCAGTGACAATCAGTCAAATACAGATAACTAATTTACATTAACCTTTAAATAAAAGAAGCAGGTTCAGTGGTAATGAAAAAGCATTACATGTTATCAATATCACAGTATAGTAATTTTGTTTTCTATGAATCCTTGACGTATTAATAATTCAACAATTTATGACAAAATATGACACAAAAATCAAAACAATATTTATAAGGAGCTAATCTGTTACTTTTTCAATCACATGCTGTCGGTATACCTACGAGAACAACCTTTAAAACATTGTTCACTTAAAAGAAGAAGCTGATAAACCCTTTTATTCCATTTAGTCCAATGTCCACATCTTGTGCAAGCCGTAGAGGAAAATATGGCCACCATCATAGAATGCAGGTGACCCCGCACAGCTTAATATCTCCTTCACCCTGCTCAACGAGATAGTCACCATCTTCGGCTCGTCCTCCAGCTTCTAGACAGCCACAGGAGCCCAGGGATTACAGAGAGTATTGTGCTTTTAACACAGAAGCTACCAGGAGATGGGAGAAGATCGTGGAGCCTCCAAGAGAGCAGCTAACCACACATATTTCAAAGGATCAACAGAAGTATTAATAACAAACAGAAATTAAATTTCTCATGCCCCTCAAGTGATCTGCTTCGTTGACATTCAGGTAACAAATATCTCAACACACCAAACAAATCTATCTATATAATGTTTTTACTTACTCCACATTTATATAAATATAATAAATTACTATTTATTTAAATATTTCCATGAGTTTGTATTTTGTCAAGGCAAATTATAAACATTATAAATATTTCACAAGTTGGGAAGTAATTAATTTTAAGAACTGGATAAAAAATGATATTTTTGACAGTAAATAAAGTCTAGGCATAAATACGGGAAAATATTCAAATTAATTACAGCCACTGATAGTATAAACATAACACGTAATACAAGTTTACGAATATCAGAGATGGGCGTTACAGAAAGTATTCAACACGTTCCATATCCCACATAATACAACCTTTTAATATTAATACAACACATAAATTATTATAAGTATAATTTTTAACAGTATATCATTATAATACGCCATTTAAATTATACCTAATACAGCAAACGCGTCCGACCAAAAACACAGGTTTTATTTTTAAATTACCCAAACATTACTTAGAATGTTTAACAGGAAATATCATATCAGTAAAGAAAACCTATATTTATATGGAGTTAACTCACTGACTGAATACACAAAAACATGTATAGGCTACCATATAATAAAAGGATTCAGACAAGTTATAAGCCATACCACGTGTTACATAACATGCTTCTCTAAGGTAGCATACAAATTTATAATTTTTAGATCATACCAATCTTGAGAACTCCTTTAGAAATACAGTCAGACGGAAAGTTAAAATTGTTTACGATGTGACAGTAGACGTTGGGTAAGTGCACACATGAGCTGTAGCAGGAGTGAAACATTCACAGGTTCTTATTATTCTTCACCTTACAATATTCCTTGCTAAAATACTACGTTAAAAACTTGAAACCATATTCAAAGTAGTATTATTAAATGTTTGAGAAATATATTAATACAAAACGGAAAAACTTAAAAATTTGATTTGAAATTATTTAATTCACAAACGTTACATAGAATAAATTATAGCTAACATGTACTTCATTCTTCCCAGTACGTTATTTGCTATCACTAACTAATATCATCATATATGAGGCTGTATGTCACACTAGCATCAGACCTGACGTCACAGGTTTAGATATTACAGTTGCTAACACTTATTCTAAACCAACATGAGAGCTATTATAATTTATACAATTTAATATTTAGCCTACTTTAAAATTCACTATTACAGTATGTAAGTTTGCGTTTCATTTCTCTATCAGTTGAAGCAATTTTGGCAATGAATATGGGTAAATGAGAAACATAGAATCCAATATAGCCTACTCACTGTTGTATATGCTTTGTAGCTTTTATGATGATATTATCAAAACTTTAATTACTATATATTTTTTTAAAGAAATACTTTATACATACAATTTTTCTGTTTAAGTGGCCTAAACACTGCACAAAAAATTTCTGTAAGTTTTGTAATAAAAATTATATAAAGCCCGCAGTATTCTTTTTCTGCCCTTTTATTGGTTATACTTCAGCAATTATTTTTATTACTGGAGATACTTATACCTCTTGTATCTAAGAAGTCAATTTAAACCTCCCTTGGAAATGAAAACTGGAATTACCTAGTAAAGAAAACAAGAAATAGATTTCCCATTGGACCACTACGAAGTCATCCTACCGTACATCACAAGACCAGTTTACACACATGTTCTTTGGTAGGGTTGAATTAAAGTTACTTATCAGGTATTAAATATGGCAAAGGTAGATACATTACTAAATATTATATTTTTACTAATTATACTAATGAATAAGTTTAACCTAACATATATCTCTGCTATCTCTGCTAAAATTATAATAAAGTCACAAGTAATTGTCAATTTATTTTTGTGAATTAATCGAATCGATCGTAAATAGAACAATTGAGGCTAATATAGAGAAGTTTAAAGGTAGCAACTTTTGCAACAAAGTGAAATTAACTCTACAAATGATATATCAACACAATACACATATTATAATATATCTCAATATTATCGGTTATGCTCTAAATAATAGTTGACCTTAGTAATTTCATCGTTAACTATAGTGAATCAACAATTTAAGGCTTCATATTCCTTTACACTCCACCGTTCCTTCTCTTATCCGACTATTTCCGACCAGTGAAATTCTCCAAAGCTTAAAAATCCAAAATATTTTCGGCCGTGAATCCGAAACATACAACTTTTGAAGAAGCGACAATTTAAAACAAAGTGACTTAGAGTCAAAAGATCCGTAAAAACGACTCCAGACATGAAATACGAATATTTATCTCGTATGAGAGTTATAATTTTATAATCAGACTATAATTTTTACAAATATGTGGAAATCAGTTTATCAACCTTATAGCTATTTTACAACACATATATCCATTGCACCCTCACTCAGAAGTGTTTCCAAATTTATTGATCATTCATTACCAATAGAATTACAAAACGTAGCCATTGCTGTCGAGGCTTCCTTCCCAGTATTATATACCACAATTAGGAATAATATATTATTTAAATAACCCTAAGCATAAGACAAGTGTTTAAAAATGTCGAAGCAATTTTGAGCCTAAAATTATAAATCTCTCTTTCAAAAAGTCTAGTAATTAAAATAAAGTCAATCGGCACAAAATAAATATATGTATTGAAAACTACTAACCATTACCAAGCTTTACGGACAGGTTATGAATTACATGAGTTATGATATAATAATGTCCTGAATAGTCATATTTTTGTGAGTGAAGGACCTCAGAGGTTACATTTTTAATGTTGTATATTAACACTCTCTCAAAGGACAAAGGTTATAAAACGCACAAAGGGATAGACAGGGACACGTTACTCCTTTAGCAAATGTAAAGTTCGCCGGTGTGAAAACAACAATTTCGTGCTACATTTTGACTCATTTGATGAACCTAATACAAATTCAAACAAATCTACAAGGACTATCTTAATCCAAGTCATAGATATGCTAAACCATATTTTACTAATAACTGCCTAAACATACCACATAAAAAATATGAACTATTCTAATACAAGATCATTATGATGTCTTCCCAAATTATGTTTTACAAACTGTTATACAACAAATATGTAGACTATACCAACATCCAAAAAATTTTATTTAACAAATAACATGAAGAGATATATTAATATGTCAAAGGAGTAAACAAACATATTGTAAATGAAATAAACTATTTACAACTCAATTGCTATTACATCTGATTACTTTGTTCTGAGATCACGCACTATTGATCTTTGCTTCCCTTAATATTATGCATTTGCATCTGTTTACATTTTATCCAATGTTTACATGTTTTTAAATGGCTCTGTAGATATTATTTTATGATTGTGTAGCTTTAAATGCCTGTATACGTGTTTATAACCCTATTAAAGAGTATTCGTTCCCATCGTAAACACCCTAAATGTTTTTGGAAAGTAAATTAAGCGAACAACTCTGCACAGATGCTCCGTAGAAAATTGTGAAACAGTAATAGATCGCATTGGCGTGGCACTAAAAATTACATAATCACGGTTTCGTTGTTTTGAAGAATCGTTTTTCTGTTCTCTTAGGACACGTAGCTGATAAATTGCACTTAGTTCTAAAAGGACCTTTGCGCTGCTTCCGGAATGAGTGTGTTCTGAATTGGCAAAGTTGGGGGTAGGGGTGCTCTCCTGTTGAATATTTTGAGGCATAAGCTCAGCTATGTCTCCTTGGAAGAAGGGGAAGCCCGATCCGTACCAATCTCGCCAGGCAAAGTAGCTGGGGGGTATGGAGGAAACCCTTATATCAAGGGTAACAAAAACCCATAATGATTAGGAACTCCCACAACATTCAACATTCATCTCCTTTCACTAATGTTGAGATGAGTCCATTATATAATTAATTGTTGATTTTGTTCCATGTTCCAAAAACACTAAATTAAATATCACAAAACCTGAAATTTATTTGTTTTCGATACATCTACCAATTAAATTTATAAAAGAGGAAAACAATAGGAAAAGCGAGTTTTCAAACGTGTAAAATGTGTGTTTCATACGGTCTCATATACAGCATATATCACAAAAACCACAAAGAAACACAATATTTCTTACATTTACCATTTTTTATTATTTAAATTTCCGTTATGATTAAAAACTTTAAAAGTCGCAGTCAATGCATAAATACTACAAATTTTAAAATACCATAAACAATGCACTAAACAAGGAATAACAAATATATCAGCAAGTGAATCAAAATCAATTCTAGTAATCAACCATTTTTTCATATAGCATATGAACCAAGTGAAAAAGAATATGCTGGTATATGTTAACTAATGCTATACTGCAGAACACACACCGAATTGATAATTGTGTAAGAGGCTTATCAGTACACAAGTCCTGACCTGAGCTTAATCACTGTGTCAAAACATCAATGCCAAACTGGAATACATGTAGAGCAGAGCAGTGGTGAGGACTGCGTGGGATGTACAGTTCCGCATTAATTCTGTCACACACTGTAAAATTGATCCTCTTTAAGTAGCTTATTCTCTCATTTGTTGTACTTTATTCCTTTCTGATAACATCTTGGAGGAGGTATTTTCAAAGGTTATAAAACAATAAAGTAACTCACAATTGCCTTATAGACAGTCTAAGGGTCGTTTTGTAAAGATTTATTTTGAAATATCCATTCCAAGGGATGGATATTTCAAAATAAATCATTCTAAAGTAAAATATAAACTGCTGGAACAATGTAAAAACTCCTTAACCACAAACTATTTGTATAATTAATGATTTCCACTAAATTGCGATACAACGATAAACAAGCTTACCTGTCAGTATTCAGAAGTACTTTATTGCTCAAGTTAAATATTCACATATGACAATTTTAGAATGTTAAATGTTAAAGTCATTTTCTGACTTTTAATATTTTTTAACCCAGATTTGTGAAGAATATAGTTCACTAAAACAATTTACCACTAAAAAGGATAAATGGTTGTAGTTCAGTAAAGCGAGTGAAGGGTTAAAACAGACGTAGATGAATGTTTACCTGAACATTTACCTAACCTGCAAAATGTACTTGACTTCAGTCCGTAATCCATCACTACGTGAAACATCTCAGGGGCTACTAGCTTTACACTTCACTGGTCCTCTAAGAGAATAATTACCTTTTACAATATAATTTTAAGTACATTATTGAATATCGTTTTTATACTTTTAAAATAAATAAAAATTTTCATAGTAAATATATTTTTTAGAACTTATATATCAACACAGTACACATATTATAATTATATCTCGGTATTATCGGTTATGATCTAAATAATAGTTGAACTTAGTAATCTAATCGTTAACTATAGCAGTTTATATCTAACTAGAATAGATATAAAATATACAATTTGCAGTAAAATTTTTGGTTTTTTCACCTGTTTAAAAAGATGTTAACGTCAAAAATTGATTACCCGTGGCACTGCAACTTCAACAAATTAGATAAATTAGAATATTAACCCTAAATAAATTAGTAAAAGCATTAAATTTGTATTCTAAGTAGTTTTCAATATCTCACTTTAATAGCTCAGTACCACACTGAATGTGAAAAATAACTAACGTAACTACACATTTATTAAACAGCTTGTGTAGCGTTTAATGTAAAACAATGCAGAACTATCTACTGTCATGGTTTGCAATGCAGTTTATTCTACATGTTATCCTGTTGTAGTAGGCTTGTACAAATAAAGGCATAATATAACTTAAATTTTGTACTAAGACATAGTTGGTTGGTTTGGTTGGTTCATATATTCAAAGACTTGCTAAATTCCGAACCAATTTAGAAATGCTTTGATTTGTGTAAGAATGTCTATTTAGTCTTAAACGAGGCTGAGGGAGACAATTTCGTAGACTGACGTATCATTTTTAACTCAATCAGTCGAATTGTGATCGCCACAACATCCTGGGTAGACTGTGCTTCCGATGTAATCTAAGAAATAATTTCCTCCATGTATAACTGCCTCCCAAAAATGACAAGCTATACATGACCAATATGGTATATGTATAAGTGGGTAGGGCTGTGGCAGTTATTATGTGTGTGTAATTTGTACACCTGAGTTTCATCGGAATCTATGTGAAATAAATGACAGCCGGCATTTAGGGAGCTGAGCTGCATCAGATTGTTAATATATTGATCTGATCGCAGAAGTCTGGATACTTATAAATGATCTTTGGTATGAGTGATATCATTCTTCTTATCTCTTTCTTTTTCTGTCTCACATAAATTTACTTTATGTGATACAGAAACTCTTCATGTGTCCCTTTATGTGTCAAACTAGAATTTACTACTTAGATACGACCTTATTTCTCCTTTTATTAACTTTTCATTCAAGCATCACATAATTCACATATTGGATTACTTACTCTAATTCAACATTTATTACGTAAAACACAATATTTTAACGTTTAACGTGTAATATAATTGTTAAAATAAATTATAAAATAAAATAAATATTTATTAATACTAAAAAGTTAATTTACGTAATAAAAATACATAATTTTTCGGTTTTTTTTATTAATTTTTTATTATATAGCTCTAACGATTAAAGATTTCTATTGCTTAGAAAATCCAATATCAATTTTGATCCCAAGAGTAAAAAATAAAACTAATACTTTACTATTTTCCTTCAATAGCGCTAAATTATAAAATACTTTAATTCTACGTATATTCTCGTATATTCTTCATTCACTAAGAAACCCAAAAACAACTCTATTTATCACCTTGTAGTGGTAATTTAATTGAAGTTCAAGGTTAATACATTCGGTAGCTTCGGTATTGGCAAGACGTACGAGCAAAATTACTGCGGAGAACTCCTTTGGGAAATTACTACTATCTTGGACATTATAAAGTTTTTTCGATTATTACGAACTTCGTATAATTGTTAATATATTGTTAATAATTGGTCATTCTTAACATTTATCTTTATGAGGTCTCTTATTTGATCGTAACGAAAGGTACTATATTATGTTGATATGTATGATATTCAATGGTGTATCGTGGTTAAAAAACAATTATAAAAAAATAACAAGTACAAAAAATAGGTTTTCTGTTTTAAATTCACTTAAAAAAATAATCTCAGTATAAAAAAAATATAGCACAGTATTATTATTGCTTTCAAGGCAGCTAACATTCGACATACTTGGAAGATGAATGAATGCAGATGTGCACAGCATCTTGCAATTATCTTTTATCTTGTCCATCGTGATATGTTGTATGTTGCTGATTATTTTTTATTGATGAGGTAGATTCACAATCATTTATTTTTTAAATCACATTTTTTGAATTAAATATCAAGCAATGCAAATTTTTGAATTGAAATAAATAAAAAAAATAATAAGTTTCGTTACTGGATTTCTATATGTATTTCTATTTTTTTAAATTGTATTTCTATATAGTACCTGATTCTAATATTATTTTATCATTGAAACCATGAAAGAATGTACAGTATTTTATAATGCTAGTCAATTTCTACTATAAAATAACGCATTGGTAACAATTTTCGTAGTAGTCTTCATGTAGATTTATTTAGAATTTTTACTATGTACGTTTTATAATTTACGTTACTTCATAATTATTTTTTATTCTTCTAACACTCACAATGTTTGTTCTCGTGACCTTTACAATATCAGAGAAAGGCACAGAGTTCATCCCTTATTGTGGTATGTGATTCCAACACAAGTACGTTATTTCTGATCAACATTATATACCCATGCAACTTAGTTCTTGATTAAACGAATAGCTGGTTGTATGCATGGGATTTATTTATCAAACAAATGCTATTCAGTTTGTGTTTTTTTATTCGAACTGAAAAACTTTCAAATGTTTTATTATCACTCATGAGGTGTTAGCACTAAGTATATTCTAATTACTTTTCATGAGGAATATAATTGTTATATGTTCCTAAATACTCATATTTTGTTCCTGGAAAATAACAATGGTATTTTTCTGGAAATACTATAAAAAATTATAATTATCTACTGTCTAAGATCTAAGTTTAAGAAGATTTGAAGAGCTTATTGGGATATAAAATTCGAGAGCTAAATTTTAAATCTTCTACAGTTAACAATAAATCGATTGAGCTGAAGTAATAAATCACTTGGATACTGTAAAATGTATTAATAATTTTGATTCTTGACGATATACTTTGCTGTTCAATATTTTAATTAAGATATTATATGTTATTAATTTTCAGCCTGCTTTGATATAATAGACACACAATGATTTCCGAAAACCGTTGCTGCATCAACAACTGAAAACTCGATTATTCAAATTCCTTGCAGCCAAAGGTTCAGTTACCTGTCAATCAGTGTCTACCCGCGTCCCGTCGATAACGAGATATTGTTACCGAACTGTGACATTGAATTCGTCAATTTGCACAATATCTTTAGTAACACAATAAAGTGACACATTTACGTTTGTCTATTGATCGTAAACGTCATATGGAATTAAGGAGACGGACAGATAACAAAGAGGTTATCATCAAAATAACTGTAGGATATTTTCTCATTAGCCAGAAGGGGCCATAACTAAATGCAACGGTCTGTCTCTTTTCGTTCGCCATCCATCTTCAAACAACAAAAATCAATTTTTTAAACTCGTCTCAAGCGCCTTCTGGTATCTAAAGCGTTTTACTCTGTTGAACAATTCGTGATGAGCTGCTGGGAAATTTAAAAATCGAAATTTAAAAATCAAAATTCAACATCTGGATCTGATGTCGGAATGGATGTGTCTGTATGAATGTTTAAAATGTATGTCTGACTGATTGAAAACGTGTGTACATGGTTTTTTACAAAATGTGTTAAAGTTTACGATTGCAATACAATGTCAGAAATTGTTTAAATGAAATAAATATATTATTATTATTAAATATTTTAAACACTAATGTTAATAAGCAAAAAATATAGCAAGAAGAAACTATTGTGTAATTTACAATTTAATGTATAAATCGGTATAACAAATTTCTAACTTATTGCAAGTTATCCTATCATATGAACAATCTTAAGAATAAATTCTAAAACTCGTTACGCGAATGCTTTACAAAGTCAAAATCTGAACTTCATTGTATATTGTATTGTTTATTCTGTATTTTATTATAATATTTCAGAATCGCTTCAGAAATTAAGTAAACTTAACCTTCGTGCCTTAGCCCCATCGTACGGCCGAGTGCAGTTTGATATTATTTGGAACCCTTTTGTTCAGTATAAACTGTTCTTTCCTGTGGTTTATTTTGTTATTGTTTTGTTTTTTATTTTTGCTATTGGTAGCTACACTTTTACAGCGCTTTGAAACACTCTTGTATTAGCGCTTTGTATTATTTACCTACTCTGCTAACTTGTTGCGCTATTTTATTTTTTATCGTGTTTGTAAGCAACTGCAGATGTCATTAAAATTATTTGTTTAGAGAAAAATTAATAGCTGTTCAACTAACATAGAATATTTGTATCCATGGGGCAATTTTTTCACTTATTAGTAAACCCAAAAACCGAAATTACCAATACTCTTAAATTTTTTGACTCATTTAAACTAATAGAATATCGCTGGAAATTTTGATAAATTTACTAAAAAACTTTATTCTTCAAGATATTTCACAGATTAACTATTATTTTTGGAATAGTGATTTTTAAAACTAGTAACTACCACCATTTTGCAACGGAAAATAATATTATTTGTTTCAGAGTGTTATATCTATTGATTAGTATAAATAAATAAAATTTCAACTAAGTTGCCAAAAACTGTGTATGAGATGTGAATTTAAACTCCTGTATGGAAAGGCAGACGCGAAAAAAAGTGACACATGTGCACATATGTGCTTTTTTCTTGCTTTTCTACCAATATTTCTTAATGATTATATATGAAACATCTTTTATATGAAAATATTATGAGATATATGTTAATTAAAAAACATACATCTTTAATTAACAAGGTTGCCCCTATAACCTTGAAAGCTAAAATAAACAGGATCTATGTATAGTGATTATGTAAAAAATACTTCACTTGAGAAACCACTTGTCCTTAGTGATTTAAAAAATTCCAGAGGACATCTTATAACACAAATTAATTTGCAATGATAAATAGTTCTATACATGACAATATTTCAATGTGTCGCTTCATTTCTTGTAAGTATGGACGAGGATTTCAGTTCTAATTAAGCTTAAAATATATAATTTTGTCAAAACGTTTTCAGACAAGTTTTACTGGATTTCACGCAATTAGTGTTGGCACTTTATATCGATTAACATGCCCTCTCATTTTGGTCAAAAAGTATAATCAAAATCAATTCAAAACAAAGTAATCACAATACTATGTCTAAATAAATCTGAGAAAGGATCTGATACCAGCACTAAAATACCGTAATTAAGTTTTTATAACAATAAAGATGGTGAAATACCTAAATTCAGTTATATTTTTAAAACTTGATATACTACAACTACTAATTATTATATTTCTAGTACCTGTCACTAGTATGTTTATCAGTAAGTAGGTGAAGGTGTAAAGAGATTAATGTATTTTTAACATTGACAGTGAAAATATTAATAACTACTTTCTTTCATAATTCAGTACTTTGGAAACAATATTAACCCGTAAAAATGATTTGGCTAATAAGACCTTAAACGTAGAGTCAAAGACATTCTTGAGACATTAGTTAGTTTAGTGCGTTTAAATATACAAGCCTAAACCACGTGAAATATGAACAGTATGCTGTGTACGTACTAAACCTTAATGTGATAATACGGTATACGGTGTGGTACATAGTACTAAAACCCAAAATGCGACATCATTGACGACGTTAATGGTAATGCTACTCCCAGGTAAGTGGATATTATATAGTTTACACGCTGTATAATATTATGAATCATTATATTCTCTCTACGCTGGGAGCACAAAACACTATTATTTCATTTACTTAGAGTTAACAGAAAGAGTTAGTTCCCAGTCCTTTGTAGTTTATCTAGATTTTCATATCCACATCAACTCTGTTGTTACTGAATATTTTAAAATTTACTAAGCTGATCAAAATCAAAAGCTAACTTATTTAACATTCTATAACACGTTTTATTGGTTATTATGCATCATGTTTTAATATATTAAATGTATCACTCGGTATAAGAAGTTATGTGTTTCTGTTTTTAATAAAATGTATTACCCTTTAATATAGAGTCCTCTATTTTCTTGTATACGAGTAAATGAAAGACGATCACACATGTTTATCGGGTAAATTATTTGTTGAAAGTATGTATTTTTGCTAAATGTTTAAAAATCTTAATCTCAAACCTTATGGAACGTGGAAGGAAGTTTATGTACTTCAAGATTCTGTAAAATAAAATACAATTATCAAACACGCCATAACACCAAGTAGAATTGTTGTGTTCCATTTTATTGAATAAAAAGTACATTTTCCTCTAAAACGAGGAAAATAGAAATATTCAATCTTTCTAAGTTACATTTTCAAATTTTACAGTTATTGGATGAAACATGAAAATAAATATCCAAAATAATGTGTAAAAGAGACTTACAAGACCATAAGACTTTCAAAAAACGGTCAAGTAAACCCAAGGTTATTTATCAAAGAATATACAGAATTACATATAGTTTAGAGAAATTACATATTTTAGAAAATAACACAAGTAGTTAAAAGAACATTTCTAATTGGAAGAACTATAATAGTTCAAATACTTGAAAGTTACACTTTGAATATCGTACAGACAATTTAAAATTATTTTTTACATTTTGAATCGCTAGTTTAAAAAAATATAAATCAGAGTTATAAGCGTCGTAAAGGTCCCATGTTATATAAATATGGATTATAATGTGACTTAACTGTAAATAACAAACAAAATGCTATCGTTACAAATGATTCATATTAATATCAAAACACACTAGCTCCTATAAAGCCAAAATGTTTGAGGGTTACTGAAGTTTTACAATAGCACTGAAAAATCTGATCAACAGGGGGTATGTTTGAAATACGATTAGATTCCCCAGATTACGAAACAGTAGGCAATCAATTATGGGGAACGATGTATTATGGTAAACGACGTGTACGAATGATACCATTAGTTCCTATGAAGTCAATATGTTTGATGGTTACTGAAGTTTTACAATAGCACTGAAAAATCTGATCAACAGGGTGTTTGTTTGAAATACGATTAGATTCCCCAGATTACGAACAGTAGGCAATCAATTATGGGGAACGATGTATTATGGTAAACGACGTATACGAATGATACCATTAGTTCCTATGAAGTCAATATGTTTGAGGGTTACTGAAGTTTTACAATAGCACTGAAAAATCTGATCAACAGGGGGTTTGTTTGAAATACGATTAGATTACCCAGATTACGAACAGTAGGCAATCAATTATGGGGAACGATGTATTATGGTAAACGACGTGTACGAATGATACCATTAGTTCCTATGAAGTCAATATGTTTGATGGTTACTGAAGTTTTACAATAGCACTGAAAAATCTGATCAACAGGGTGTTTGTTTGAAATACGATTAGATTCCCCAGATTACGAACAGTAGGCAATCAATTATGGGGAACGATGTATTATGGTAAACGACGTATACGAATGATACCATTAGTTCCTATGAAGTCAACATGTTTGTGGATTACTGAGGCTTTACGATAACACTGACACATCTGATCAACATAGCGTGTAATATACTTTTAGAATCCCACATTTCAAATTAATGCTTCTACTACATCGTTCTCCATCATAATTCTTTCGTAAATTTCTTATGAAATCATGATATGCAAATAATTATACAAGTATCTTTTGATAAAAGTCGCTTTGGGTTGTGTTATAAAAATTTACTCTCAAAACCACTTTTGTTGTAGCGAAGGCCGATCCTTAGATCAGCTCTTAAAAACCCGTTTGGCTAGCTCCAGTTCTTTAAACAGGAGCCAAGGATTCGGTTCCTGGCTAAGGGAATACTGTACAATTTTTAATGGGGTTTGGACCATTTCCCCATAAAAATATCCAGTAATAAATTTAAATAGTACTGTACAAATTAGTAACGAAATGCCTTGGGCAATAAGATAACATTTTATAATATGTAAATTAATCTTGCTGACTGCCCGAGGGATAAAATAAGTTTTTCAATTTTTGTAAATAAATTATGTTTACAGATTGAACAAATGGTCCGATCTACGTCAGAACTTACATTTGAGTTTCTCGCTGAGTTCTTCATAGGATTCATATATAAAGCTGGAAACTATTAGTATGAGCTGCAGTCATTGATATATCTCCGTCAAATGATCATGACTTTTTCTATAGAAACTGTTTAGATGAAAATGTTTGGCGGAAAAAACGGATATGAATGAAATCTGTGTAAATAGGTGAAGATTAGGCGATTAGCATAATTCATTTATTTCGTAGAACGTTATTCCTCTCTCATATATCCTATAAGAATGAAGTTAAGCATATTGTAATATTCCCTTGAGAATTTTGAACATATTTTTAGGTAGGACTGAATAATCAGGCACAAGCAACGTGCAATGTAAAATATTAAAAATAGCAGAACTTAAACACAGTTATTTACAATGCATTGGGAATTTTCAAATTTAATATAGAAATACATTAATAAAATCATTTATATTCCTGAAGAACATTTTACACGATTAATTACATATCTAAAGGTACTCAGTTACAATTTTTATTACTAAAGTGGGTTTAAATTTAGTGTAAAATTACGCACAATATTGTTTACAACTGTCATTTATGAGATATAAACATATGGTATTGTTACGAGTTTGACTGAATGAAAACACTATAGGCGAGTATTGGGTCCACTAAATATTATTTTATTACTTTTATAAATTACTTAAAACTAGACATTCAACATATTCAACAATTATTATCCCTTTTGTCACTCTCATATTATTTCCGTCATACTCTTTTTGTATAGGATGTTGGCCTGTTTTCTTGTAATTTACAGTTTGTATGTAATATATATATATATATATATATATATATATATATATATATATATATACATATGTACAGGGTGTACATTAAGACCTTATACTCCTGGATGTATTCCAAATGGATTGAGATATCAGTTTACAACCTTCACCATAGTTATTAAATAAGTTTTTAGGTTTTTTAGGATACGCAAACTTTTACCCCCTTTTCAAAGACGGGTAGAAGGGGGTAAATTTAAATTTTCAAATTGCAACCCCTATCTTAATTATCAACGTCTAAATGTATTTATAAAACAAACCTATCTTCATGAGATTCATTCGCAAGAACCCATCGACAACGATACGGAGAGTTGTGGAAAGAAATCCCCCCTCTCCCTTCGTCCACTCCAGACCCGTTTGGTAAGAGTAGTCGTGTATTGAAGTCCCCTCCTTCGCGAGGCTGGTCTTTCAGTGATTCCACGGCAACAGCTGAGGTTGAGTCTTCCATGAAAAGCTCATAGAACACGCCTGCGATTCGCAAATGCCTCGGAAACGACCCTACTGGGGCCGTCGCCAAGCCTTCTGGTGGACGGACGAAATCGGCGAGCTCAGGAGAACTGCACTAATGTGCAGACCCAGAGCGCAGCGAGCTCAAAACCGGCAGGAAGCTATGGCTAGGTCGGCAGAGCATAAGGTTGTAAAGAAAGCTCTGAGTGCAGCAATCCGTCTGAGCAAGGCGCGATGCTGGCGTGAACTCTGCCAGGAGGTGGACTCGGATCCTTGGGGAAGAGGATACAGACTTGTGAGAGAAAAAATCTTGGAGGAATGGGGGCTAACAGCACGGATAATGCCTGCAGGAATGATTTCGGCGATCGTGGAAGCTCTCTTCCCAAGTCAACCTGTGAGGAGGGAGGAGAGAGTAGCGAGGCCGGTTCCAGACGTTCCCATTTGTACGGAACAGGAGCTTTTAGCAGCGGTGTCTACCATTCGCAACAAGAAGGCTCCAGGACCTGATGGCATTCCAGCTGAGGTTGTGAAGGTTGTGGCGGCGAGTTATCCGCTCTTGCTGCTGAATATGTTTATGCATGCTTTGTAGCGGGTGCGTTCCCGTCGCACTGGAAATTTGCTAGGTTGGCGCTGATCGGCAAAGGCAAAGGTGACCCGAACTCCCCGTCGGCATACAGGCCACTTTGTATGCTTGACAACGCGGGGAAGCTCTATGAAAGGTTGCTGAAACCCACATTGCAGTCGTCCATCGAAGCCGCCGGAGATCTCTCTCCCCGGCAGCACGGATTTAGAAAGCGACACTCAACTCTGAACGCCATTACATACGTGGCCAGTGCCATCCAGCACTGCAAAAAAGCTAGGCTCGGCCGATAGTGCTGTTGGTCACTCTTGACGTAAAGAAAGCGCTTAACTCTGCCCGGTGGGAGAGGGGAAATGCTAGAGGCGTTGCAGCCCGGTCTTCAGCGTGCCCCACTATCTCCTGGCCGTTGTGCAGGACTACCTGTAGAACCGTCGGCTTTTGTATGAAACCAAAGACGGAAGGAGAACGAAAGAGGTCACTGCCGGCGTGGCTTAAGGGTCTTATCTCGGTCCAGACATATGAAATGTTTCATACGATTCTTTGCTTCGCCTCGAGATGCCCCACGACGTCTTCCTCGTTGGTTATACCGATGACGTAGCTGCAATAATCACGGCGAGGACTCTAATCGTGGCCCGGGTTGGCCTTAATCTGGTAATGATTCGGGTCATTGCCTGGATGACGAGCCACGGACTTGAGCTGGCGGTCGCCAAGACCGAGATCGTTATGCTCACTTGACGGAGAATCCCCACTTTGATCTTTATGATTGTGGGGGGTGTCGAAGTTCGGACAAGGACTGCGGGAAGTACCTGGGTGTGTTACGCGACTGCCGTCTTCGGTATTGGGAGCACATCCAGGCGGTGTCTGACAAAGCCTCTAAGGTTGTTTTGTCTCTCGGCAGGCTGATAGCTAACGTATGAGGCCCTAGGTCAAGTAAGAGGACGCCTCCTCATGTCTACTGTAAACTCAACCCTTCTGTATGGCGCAGAAGTTTGGGTGTCATGAGGATAAGACGATACAGTCAAAGGCTGTTAACGGTACAGAGAAGAGCAGCACTTAGGGTCGCCTGCGCCTATCGCACCGTTTCCGGTTCGGCCGTGGTGGTCGTGGCAGACCGTATTTCGGGAGGCTGCCGAGCGGGTCGGTTTCTGACGGAGCACGGTTACATTGCACGGAAGTACCTTTACAGAATGGGAAAAATTAGGTCGCCTCGGTGTGCTTACTGCCAGGAGGAGGATGATGATGTCCATCACACCTTCTTCGCTTGCGGGTTGCTTCACCGAGGCCAGGCGAACGCTCACTTCCGCAGTTGGCGATGTTTCGGCAGACACCATTGTGGAGCTGATACTGCGGAGTGAGGACGCATGAAATACAGTCATCACTCATGTACATGCGATCCTTCATCCGAAGCTTGAAGACGGATGCCTGTCTGACCCCTAGCTTCCGAAACAAGTAGTTTTGTCCTGGTTGGGACATAAGACACACGGACCAGGCAAGATGTCACCCGAAAGGGGTACGGGCCACGGAGGACCCAGGCCCGTAGGGGGTTTGGTGGGTAGTTTGCAAGGGAATCCCACACTCCGTGCGTAAATGCATTCCCTCTACGTAAAAAAATAAATAAAAAAAATCGTATATATATATATATATATATATATATATATATATATATATATGTTCCTCATATAAGACTCATTAAAAATTTACTTCAGAGTATTTTTCATAAATGTAGAATAGGCTCGTATTTTTACACTCCGACATTTTTTGACATGCGATAAGAAACCAAAGTTACAGGATTCAAACATTGTTATTAGATTTTTACTAAAAACGTTTGCTATTATATTTTTATTTTACTATGTTTAATGTCAGGGATAATGTAGACTTATTCCATAGTAAATCATTAAATTTGGAACAGTTGAGGCTTATATTAGGTGAAGTAATCTTATTTTATATTTCATAACTAAAACAACTTAAGGTTGTAAAATACTTTATAATCACACCGTAATTTCATTCAAAAAAAGTTCCTCATTTTGAAAAATATAAACTTTTTAGGAGAATTTGTAAGGGTTATAACGCAAATCTGAGCATTTGATCTACTTTATAAACTATATTTGATAGCTCTGATTTGGCATAAATTAGATACTCATGGCATTCTACATTCAAATACAAACACCCAATTATTTAGTTTTCATATTCTTTTAGTTAATTGTTCTAAAGTGATATGTATATCTGAATTAAACACTAATTTTATAATTGGCAATATTATAACCTGAACAAATTTTAATCTTAATAAAAAAGATTGGACATCGACTGAATAAACCTCACTCATAATATCTGTTATTACAGCCAATGAACTATTGCGTATAGGTGTGTTCTTGCTAATATAAGCAAGCATTTAGATGTTTATAAATTACGTGATACGAAGTAACTTTGATTGTTTAATTGTTTATCTTTATTCAATTATATGTGAACTAAACATAATTTCTTTTAAATATTATATTTTACCGAGAAGTTTTAATAGACGTAATTTGTTTTTTAAATTGTTAAACAAAATGCAAAATTATAGATGTACGTGTCTGACATTGTTTTTATAGAAATAAAAGTACGACAGGTTGCTCGTTACAGGTCGATTGTAATTAACATTTATAATGAGCGGTCACGACATCATCACAACTGACAGGTAACGTTATTGGCATTTAATTTAATTTCGTTATTAAGTAAGGTTATGGTTTCATTTCCATGATAAAAACACATACAAACTAGCATTTTTATTTTTATTTATTTAATGAAATAATTATATCTGATGCTATCTTGCTGTCCATGTAGCACAGCACAACGTTCAATATGTATATTTCTAAATTCGTTTCCAAAACTGAGGTACGTCATTAAATGTTATGTACTATGAAACTACCAATTGAAAACGACATCTATTGGTTTAAACTAATTCATTTTAAGATTTTGAACCGCTGAGCTGAGAGCACAAGGTAATTTTCTTATGCAAATGCAAATAAACTTATAGATTACTTGCAAGAACGGTATTATATTTACATTTACTTAGATGAATGCATGGTTTATGACTTAACTTTATATTTAGATATCATCGTAATTATCACTAAATCTATCCAAAATTACGTACATGGCACCTGATAGTAGCGACTGTAGTTTGTATTTAATCGTCAACGACTTTGCGGGGAAGGATTATTGTGAATTGTACGCACTTGGCACTTGCACCAATGGCCAAGTGCCCATTCATACCTTTAGTCCGATAGGGATACATGTTGCTGAGCAACTCAAACCTTAATATAAGGCCCATCTTCTCTTAAGTAAAATGGTGTTTTTGCAAGCAGCAGTTTCTCACGCGATTCCCTACTAAAAACAGAGACATCGTTGACATAACCCCTTTATTGGTCTTTTAAACACTACTGAGTTTGGTGATAATCTCTGAAAAGTAATTAAATATTCTGATCTATTTTAAATTTAAATTTGAGTAGCAGTGTATTAGGGCTCATGCAGGAGAGTGAAACAGTACTGTGAAATTGCTCGATTTTCTTTCAAGTATTTAATGATAAACGATTTCAGGGGAAATTGAACTATTTTAGGACAGCGTAAAGTAATCATAAAGTCAAAGTTCTTTGATTTTAATTAACACATTGATGATGTAACAAAAAATGGGAATCTATGTAATTTTGAAACGGAATTTGATATTGCGTTGATGCCCCGATGAAGAAAGTATACGCATAATAGGGTCTGAGTTCTCTATTTGGGTAAAAACATTGTATAAATACGACCATTGCAGTTTATTCCTGACTAAGTTATTGGTGGTGCTAGAGTTTTTCTGAAAAGGCCATATTCAGTAAAAAAGAATTCAATTTAATTTAATAACAGTATTTAAATAACTATCTATAGTTTGGTATTAACGATAGCTTTAATATCTACATTACAGTAATAATCAAGTACTGCATACTTAAATTTTGATAAGTTTAAGTTTTAGTTTATATTTTTACTGAAACTGCTCACTAGTTTATTTTAAGGTTAAAATAAGAAGTCTTGTGATTTTAAGCTTACTGTATGGTTTTAATACAATTAACGCAAAGAAATTTAAAATCGTAATCAAACTAATGAATCATACGATTGTGTTGTCACATTATAATGATTACGAAGAACAATATATTACAAAACACATTCACTTTCTTCACATTCCAAAAATGAAGTTTTAAGACCAGTGGGACGTAAATTAGATGTATTTTAAAAATTTGAACAAGCCCATTTGTTAACCAGAGACCTTAAGAAAGTCCATGTAAAATTTCAATATATTTGGTTTAGTAATTATTATATGATTTATGAACACACACACAGACACACTCACAATTATATTTGTGTATAATGGTATGATTTGCCTTTAGATTACTAGTATTGATAGTGATTAAAGTTTAAATTTAAATTCAAATTATTCATATAAATTATGATTGTTTGCATGTATATCTCAGGCGTCGACTATAAAAACTATGATACATGGTAATTATATTGCCTGTTAAAACTGAAACAGCTAATGCTTAATACAAAGTAAAACTATGAGGCACTTAAAAACTCTTCCAGGGAGTAAAACTCTATGTGTATAAATTTTCTTTTATGCGTTTTCAAATTATTTATCTTTGCATTTATAATATCATATTTTTCTATATACTTCCTGCTTTAGTACCTCTTAAACAGATTTTTAATAAATATACAATGACCAGATATCTATACATTATACAATTTAGAAACAATTTAATTATAGAATAACCTTATGCTTAAAATATAAAATTTATACAACTAATATATTACCAAGTATGTTGTAAATACGAAACATCAATTATTCTTAGTAAAATTTTTAAAACTACAAGACTGCAAGCACGTTCAAAACAAAGTTTTAATTATTTACACGTATTCATTAATTATTCAATAGTACGTTAGATGTAATTCCCAGCATGCTCCAAATATCGGCATATAACGTGTAGGAATGCAAAGGGAAAAATTAACTGAATATCCGACCACAGTAATGGACTGAATAAAGAAAATAAACTGTGATCCCACGTAATAACTCCAGGAGCTGAGAGCCAATTTGTATTGCATAAGCATACAACATAGTTTTTTTTTAGATATAGATAGAAGAATTTCCCCTAATGCTGAACATGTATTCAGCAGACAAAGATGTAATCACTGAAAAAACTATCTTTTCATATTTTTATCCCTGCCAATTCCTTCTCATATGACCTCCACCAATATTAGCAGGACTAATCGATTTCTTCCTTAAAGATTCCTCTGTCGATTTTGCTTTCTTGCTTCACTGTGCGAATTCGCTCTCAACTCGTAGACGCAAGTCTACTATTAATTAACAAAAAATATATATATATAAATACTCGAAAATTAAACATGAGCACTGAATATTCTGTTTTTGTGTAAACTTTAAAGTACTTAGAATAGTATATATATATATATATATATATATATTTGTGTTGGTGAATCATATGACTCGAGAGGTTTGAAAGTGAATTTTTTTCACTTTTCGAAAGGTACTTCAAAATATAAGCCTCAACTGTTCCAAATTTAATGATTTACTATGGAATAAGTCTACATTATCCCTGACATTAAACATAGTAAAATAAAAATATAATAGCAAACGTTTGTAGTAAAAATCTAATAACAATGTTTGAATCCTGTAACTTTGGTTTCTTATCGCATGTCAAAAAACGTCGGAGTGTAAAAATATGAGCCTATTCTACATTTATGAAAAATACTCTGAAGTAAATTTTTAATGAGTCTTATATGAGGAACTGAACAATAGTGGAATATGATGTAAATTTGATCATTTTCTTTGACAGAGTATGGTTTGTATATTTTTTTATATTTTGAGAAGCCCAAATTTGTATCTATTATATGGTAAAATTACGTTGTGCCAGGTACGTAAGTACATTATTTACTAAAGTACCCTCGGTACTGAAGATCCAGTTTACACTAAGAGAGTACTACATCAAGTTCATGAATGTTAACTCTGGTAATCCATTTACATTCGTGGCTCTGGTTTTATCAAGAGCTGCGCAAATATTTGAGAAACTGAAATAACAACCTGGCAATTTGTGTGGCACTGATGACATGAAATTATTAAAGGCTAATATTTCATTGTTTACTAGACAAAGTTTGTAAATAAACCGTAAATTCAAAATATGAAGACTAAAAACTCCTATTTAGTGAACACATGTTACGGAAGATGATTACATTATTAATAGCTGATTAATGCAAGGATTTTGAAATATTTTTGTATGGAATTTAATGTTTTTGCTATTCAGTTTGTATCATTGATAAGTTTTTAACATCTTAACATTTTAATTTCATGAATTATACACGAATGACGATCAATGTGGGCAAGTTAATTTTACAGTGAATAAATACTATTAAGATCAATGTCAAATAAAATTTTAAACGTTATTTGTAGGTAATGGGGAAGCAGAACATGTAAACACTTTGAACTTATCCTTGACTCAAAGTCGCAAAAATGTGGTTGAGGTCCTGAATTTTTGCATGCTAATTGGTTCACAAAGTTAAAATGTTGAACAATAATATTCAAACTAATTTTATTTAATACAGATTGTAACACTTCCCTCTCTAATGTGGTTGTGGTATCTTGCACCTGATTACCTGGTAACTTCTTGTCGACAATGTGTAGAAACTAAGAATGTGCAACCACAAATTGTTCATCCATGAGAACAGCCCTTAAGCACCTAGGGAAAAGATACATGTTAACTATGCAGGTCCTATTGATGGGCAACAATACCTGATAGGTTGTAGATGCCTTCACTAGATGTTTTGAAGTGGTGCCAACCTGTACAGCAACAACCACGTGGACAGTGAATGAACAAAGGAAACTATTTTCTACATTCGGTTTTCCCCACGTGTTAGTTTCAGACAATGGCAAACAATTTGCTACTCAGGAATTTTGTTAATACTTATGAGATTATTCCAAAGAAAGCAGCACCTACCATCCCATCCTAGTCACCACTTTTATATGCTTAGTGTAAAAAAGAACACTTACATTGTAAATATAACGTATTTATGGTTAATTTTATTCTGATTAAATTACGAAATCAAAACAATACAACATGTGATTATAATAACAATAATCTTTTAAAACAGATGGTAACACTTACACACATAAATGACGGACAGGTTACAATAAAATGTGTGTTAAACCCCACCATCAATCCATGTCACTCCAACAATGTCACTTCCATTTGCTCCTGGATCCCTTTTTTCAAATAAACATCTACGTTCAAGTAGATTGTGTTTTCACCTTAAGATTTTAACTATCGAAAGAATTGTCTTATACGCTAAAATATGTATATAAGAAATAAAATATAAGAATATATATAGAAATATAAGAATAAATAAAGAAATATAAGAAATAAAAATATGTGTTAAGAAAATCTTTGGTTTATGACAATTTATTTTGTATTGATATTTACAATGTTTCTTTTACAATTTTAAGTGTTTAATCCTGAACGTGTAAAAGTGTCCTTTAGCACACATTTTGGCTTAAATTAACTCTAACTAGTATTCTCTTTGTAAAATTATGGAGTATAAAAAACTCTCTGTAAACGAATTTTTAACTCGTTGCCTTGATTGTTCATGGCAAACGAATAGATACTTCAATATAATTTCCTTTGCAATTTAAACAACATTACAGTTATATTTCAAGAAAGTAAAACATCATTTTATATATATATATATATATATATATATTTATTTATTTATTTGTAGTTCATTAAGGTTGTTTATGTTCGATGTGGCCTGCCTGTTGTTTTTTTCACGTGGAACACCTTATCTTCTTACTACTCCGTCCTAAAAATCTCAAAACCATACCTTCGACTTTGAATTGAAGGTTCTTTCAATTTCCTTCATTCGAAATTCTGTGAGTTGCCTTCAATATACACAAATTTAATATCACCCATTTAGTAGCGCCTCTACTCACACTTTACGAACACATTTATTCTTGAAATCATTATTCTTCATAAAACCTCCATATTTCATTCAAAACTAATACTAAAGCTCATAAATATTTATTACCAGATACACTCTAAGCTCTCTCAAGCTTTCGCTACTCATCTTCCACACTACGAGTTCCTTTACTAGTAAAATGTTACATCCAGTTTACTTTCCTATCCTTCTCGTTCTTATTGACGCCTAAATATCCGTCTGAAATGAGAGATCCGGGTTTGGGTCCCGGTGGAGCTAGTACTTTTTGTGACACAATATTCATTGAAATTAAATTAGGTTATTGGTGTTCATAACAATAATGAATGTTGAAAGTAGTTTGATAGTTATATGGTATTCCGATACAATGACAAATTCTTTATATTAAAAGGCAAAGTTAGGACCACAAGGCCCTTTCTTATACTACACAAGGACTATAAAATTAAAATAAAACTGGATATCCAAACATATATATGGAAATATCAAACTATTACAAATAAACTTTTCATAGTAAATAAAGCTTTACTGTTAAAACATTTTATTTAAATTATGGCTTGGGATGCCAGGACCATATTTATTTAGCAACTAAAGTCCGTTAATATCAAGATGGATAATTTTTAATATTTTGAAAAGTTTTGGATGAGCTAAATCCAAACAACTGAACACCATAGAGTAATAACTTTATTTTTTGAGATGTAACTTTTAAAATTATACAAAATGAAATAAATAACCGCAACTCTTTCATTAGTCGTAAGTGTCGATTTGTAATCAAAGATAATATCACAATTTAAATGGCAACTACAAATGTATGATGATTCCTAAGTTAAGTATTACAAACTAAATATTATGAACACTATTATTTAGAACGATCCTCAACACTTTTGCAATTTTGTTCAACAGAACAAATTGTTTATAAGGCAAACAATTTAAAAGTATTAACCTAAAAAAAGGTGAGCAATTGTTAAAATCTAAACTACAAGATTTTTATCAATCACATACTATATTTTGTGCTAATATAAACCAACTCTTCATGTAACACATATTCCACATACCTCACATTGTGTCGTGTCGCGCCGCTGTCACTCAACTAAGCCCTGTCCCGAGGTTTATCCTGCAGGGATTATAGCGGGACACCTTGTGTACAGCGTACTGTATTTATATCACACCTATCTTTTATAATTGCTTGTGAAACTATATACTAAAAATTCCACGTGGAATAAAATAATTGGCTAAGCATAAGTGAAGCCTAACACTCATGTGGCTGAAAAAAAAAACAATTTCTGTCGGTCTTTTCATCTGTTTGTCGTATCTGCGTTTAGAAATTTAACTGACTTATAAGTTTGAAATTTTGAACGAAGCTTTATTTCTATATAAGCAATTCAGAATTCGACGCTGTTTACACATCACTTTATGTGATGACGATGAGCGTTAGCAAAACTATTGGTCTTAATGTTCGATCATATGAGATTTTAAAATTTGATGTTTTTATTCATAGAGTAATAAAAAATAACAGAGTAGAGAATACATGTTAGGATTCGGCGACAAGGCTTGATTCAAACGCACACTTGCATTGCATTTTCTATATCTAGCTCACCGGAACTTTTGTAACTTGAACGCCGCTATGGAATTTTGAGAAGTATTTCACTAGTA
This sequence comes from Homalodisca vitripennis, assembly GCF_021130785.1. Lineage (NCBI taxonomy): Eukaryota > Metazoa > Arthropoda > Insecta > Hemiptera > Cicadellidae > Homalodisca > Homalodisca vitripennis. The sequence goes on along the minus strand of NW_025781680.1, from coordinate 42,588 downwards.
GACTTCATGAATGTAATGGACGAATGTTGCACGAATCTTTATGGACAAAAATGAGTTCTACCTCCAACCATAGGATTTACTTGAGCATCATTAAAGCCTCACTCACTCAGTATGCTGAAACAAGTTTTCTTTTGTCAGCCGGGGGCGTGGGGGTGTAAAATTTTCTTTTCTGTATGATTGCTTGTCCGCTTATCTGCCCGCAGGTTATTTCGAGTTAATGAGCTATAGATTTAAAATTTTGCATGCGATCTCAGCGAGGCCCCTTATGAGGAGTTGCATACTCCTAACTTGAATAAATATGAGGGAGTAATGATCTGGGAACGCAAGAAATACACGCTACTTACTAAGAATAGAATGAAATTTTGATGGAGAAGCGTTATAAATGTAAACGAATGAGGTTCACTTTAATGGCCACCTTGAGCATTAGTTTCTATGGTACAAGATCTAACTCAATTTAGGATTGTATCCTGTTCGAGTGTATAAGGGAGAAGTATCTAACAGTTATCGTCAAGTAATTTAAGAGGATCTACATAATTATATTATTACTATCAAACAGGTCTGTTTTGCCGTTGACTTGTGATAAGCATTTCCGGTCAATATCATAGCTGAATGATTTTTTGACCTGTTCATTGTAATATCATCGATAAGTAGGTCTTATGATAACGGCCTTGAGCCATTTACCTTGAACATGTATTTCTGGATACTAAACATCCCATGAACTTCTAGAAAATTAAAAAGTCATTCCTCATCGCAACCAGAAATACTTGTCTCATACGAAATCTTTTTTAAGTACTATAATAAAGTAAGTTGGGCTACTTTTCTTTAAATTCCTGTTAAATACCCGTTAAGGAATTCCGGTAATTATATTATGATATAGGACTTCCGGTAAAGAGGTTACTTCAACGACTTCTAGTAGATCCAAAAAATCCTTTTAGGATATATAATGAAATGATCATGGAACAAAATCCCCATTATAATTTTAGCATTTTTAAATGTTATAAAACCACTGATGATCATTGATTTAAAAAAACATATTATGAATATTTTAGCACATTATATTATTTGTATATTATGATCTCACAGCTCAATATTTTTGGATTCAGCACACAATCTATTACAAATCATGCGTTGTATTTTACTTCCTAAGTGCTGTAAGTTGAAGATTATGGTTAGCTTAAACTTTGATACATTCACTGTTCTTTGTTTAGAAATACTGACACGGTTTGATTGTTATTTTTTTTATTTATATTCCGATAAAATTTACAAATTATAACATATTTGAACATATTACATAGAGTTTTTGTAATAAAGGCATAATTTCAAACCGATAAAGGCCGTAATTAATATGCAGTGTATTAGGAAAGTAGAATGTTTAGCAGTTAACATAACAATCTTATGAAAAATTAGTTAATACAGTATAAAAGAATAACATGTAACTATTAATAAAAGACAACTTGTAATTTATATTACATTAACATTTACAAATTATTACATATTTGAACATATTACATAGAGTTTTTGTAATAAATTTCTGATTTCAAGCCGATAAAGGGCGAAATTAATATCCACTGAATCAGGAAGGTAGAATGTTTAGCAGTTAAAATTATCAATTTTATGAAAAATTCTATAATACCGTATATTAAAATAACATGTAAATAATATCAAAAGACAGTTTGTAATTTATATTAAATTGAAATTTACATATTATTACATATTTGAAAATATAAACATAGTATTTTTGTAATTAAAGTCTGATTTCAAGGCGATAAAGGGCGAAATTAATATCCACTGTATTATTAAAGTAGAATGTTTAGCAAGTAACATTATCAAATTTATGAAAGGTTAGGTAATACAGTGTATTAGAATATCATGTAACTATTAATAAAAGACAACTTGTAATTTATATTACATTAAATTTACAAGTTATAATATATTTGAACATATTACATAATATTTTTTTTTGTTAATGTCTGATTTGAAGTCGATAAAACGGCAAAATAATGGTCCACTGTATTAAGAAAGTATGATGTATAGCAGTTAGCTTGATCAATAATTGTATGGTATTTTTAAATATATTTTGTTCTATAACTTATATATCTCTATGTTTGAATATTTTCTTTTTACAAAATTGTAAATTAAGTTATTAAATTTTATGATTTAGACTAAATTACAAAGTACAATTGTAATAAAGGGTATTTTTAAGCAGTTTAAGAGCAAAAAATGTCTTTGCTATATTAGGGAGGCAGAATGTTTAGCAGTCTGCATTATCATACCCATGAAAACTTACGTAATAGCGTGTTATAAAATAACATGTAACTAGTTTAAACGATAGATTGCAATTTTTATTACATTAAAATTTAAAAACTATTACATATTTAAACATATTAGATAGTACTTTTGTAATTAATGTCTGATTTCAAGACGATAAAGAGCGACATGAACATCCACCGTATGAGGAAGGTAGAATGTTTAGCAGTTACCACTATAAATCTTTAGAAAAATTAGGTAATACAGTATATTAGCATATCATGTAACTATTAATAAAAGAGAACTTGTAATTTATATTCCATTAAAATTTACAAGTTATTACATATTTGAACATATTACATAGAGTTTTTGTAATAAAGGCATAATGTCAAGCCAATAAAGGCCGTAATTAATATCCAGTGTATTAGGAAAGTAGAATGTTTAGCAGTTAACATTATCAATCTTATGAAAAATTAGTAATACAGTATAAAAGAATAACATGTAACTATTAATAAAAGACAACTTGTAATTTATATTACATTAACATTTACAAATTATTACATATTTGAACATATTACATAGAGTTTTTGTAATAAATTTCTGATTTCAAGCCGATAAAGGGCGAAATTAATATCCACTGAATCAGGAAGGTAGAATGTTTAGCAGTTAACATTATCAATTTTATGAAAAATTCTTTAATACCGTATAATATAATAACATGTAAATAATATCAAAAGACAGTTTTTAATTTACATTAAATTGAAATTTACATATTATTACATATTTGAAAATATAACATAGTATTTTTGTAATTAAAGTCTGATTTCAAGGCGATAAAGGGCAAAATTAATATCCACTGTATTAGGAAAGTAGAATGTTTAGCAGTTAACATTATCAAATGTATGAAAGGTTATATAATACAGTATTTTAGAATATCATGTAACTATTAACAAAAGACAACGTGTAATTTATATTACGTTAAAATTTACAAATTATTTCATATTTGCACATATTACATAGAGTTTTTTTGTAATAAATTTCTGATTTCAAGCCGATAAAGGGCGAAATTAATACCCACTGAATCAGGAAGGTAGAATTTTTAGCAGTTAACATTATCAATTTTATGAAAAATTCTTTAATACCGTATACTAGAATAACATGTAAATAATATCAAAAGACAGTTTGTAATTTATATTAAATTGAAATTTACATATTATTACATATTTGAAAATATAACATAGTATTTTTGTAATTAAAGTCTGATTTCAAGGCGATAAAGGGCGAAATTAATATCCACTGTATTAGAAAATTAGAATGTTTAGCAGTTAAAATTATCAAATTTATGAAAGGTTAGGTAATACAGTGTATTAGAATATCATGTAACTATTAATAAAAGACAACTTGTAATTTATATTACATTAAATTTACAAGTTATAATATATTTGAACATATTACATAATATTTTTTTTGTTAATGTCTGATTTGAAGTCGATAAAACGGCAAAATAATGGTCCACTGTATTAGGAAAGTATGATGTATAGCAGTTAGCTTGATCAATTGTATGGTATTTTTAACTATATTTTGTCTATATATGTTTATATCTCTATGTTTGAATATTTTCTTTTTTCAAAATTGTAAATTAAGTTATTGAAATTTTATGATTTAGACTAAATTACAAAGTACAATTGTAATAAAGGGTAATTTTTAAGCAGTTTAAGAGCAAAAAATGTCTTTGCTGTATTAGGGAGGCAGAATGTTTAGCAGTCTACATTATCAAACCCATGACAACTTACGTAATAGCGTGTTATAAAATAAACATGTAACTAGTTTAAACGATAGCTTGCAATTTTTATTACATTAAAATTTAAAAACTATTACATATTTAAACATAATATTAGATATTAGTTTTGTAATTGATTTCAAGACGATAAAGAGCGACATAAACATCCACCGTATCAGGAAGGTAGAATGTTTAGCAGTTAACATTATCAATTTTATGAAAAATTCTTTAATACCGTATATTAGAATAACATGTAAATAATATCAAAAGACAGTTTGTAATTTATATTTAATTGAAATTTACATATTATTACATGTTTTAAAATATAACATAGTATTTTTGTAATTAAAGTCTAAATTCAAGGCGATAAAGGGCGAAATTAATATCTACTGTATTAGGAAAGTAGAATGTTTAGCAGTTAACATTATCAAATTTATGAAAGGTTAGGTAATACAGTATTTTAGAATATTATGTAACTATTAATAAAAGACAACTTGTAATTTATATTACATTACAATTTACATATTATTACATATTTGAAAATATTACATTCTTATATTGCTCTTCTGACTATTTTATAAATAAAATTATGAACTGTCACAGCATTAAAAACTATCTAAGCAAGTCCATAAATAAGAATATCTCGACTCTAATGAACCATTATTCAAAAAATAATAAAGATAAAATATTAAACAATGATTTTGAACCGACTCTAAATTTACCCTTCCTTTGAAATATTACAGAATGTTTTTGACCCAACATTTTATACATAAATTAATATTTATTCTATTTTAATTTTAATTAAAAAAATCTTGTAATAAGCTTTATTCAGCTAAAAATTATTTTAAAATGTAAAATATTTATACTATTCAAATTGTTTTTTCACACCTGATCATGGCACCTTTAATGTTGAAAGGCCTCGTGTATTAAAATAAAATCATGGGATAATTGTGACTTTTCTCTCATCAATTAAAAGAAAATCGTATTCCAGATTTTATATTATTTACTGTACTTGTAATAAATAAACTGTATGAACCCTTATACTCTAAAAAGGTAAGAAATGTTTATTCCTAGAATTATATATTATTCAATAAACAAATCACTTAGTTTTTAAGGTTTGATACGAATTTTAATTTAAAAACATTGACCAAAATCTTTTTGTGTTTGTTTATTTATGGCATCCTTATTCACATGTCATATACATAATATTTTACTAATCTATTTAAGAGGAAGTAAAAAGTAATGAATTTTTTATATCATAGGTATGGTGAAAAGGTTGGAGGAATGCGAATATTATGTTTAGCTCCACGTCACATTCCAATTAGTGCAACGTCTGAAATCTTAAACCGTCACAGAATTTATTTATATAATCTAGAGCACACGATTGTGTGGAAAGATCCAAAAATTTCAGCGATCGTGACATTTCATACGCTGCACCAAGTGGAAAGTGATCTGGAGCCAAACTAAAAATTCGGATTAAAGCAATTAATTGCCATTTTAGAGTAACAATATAAATTTCGTAAAATTACATAAATTCGATAAATAACAATAATATAAAGTCGCAAGTTAACACATTTGTGGTGCATACAAATTATTTATGGAAAAATTTATTTGCTTTTCCTAGCTTTTGGCTACGTGAGGGGTTGTAAAAATTTAATTTCTCTCTGTATGATGCCTTCTCTGTCCACACGATACCTTCCTGAACGACGATGATAGCCAACGTTGAGTTGGAATATGGTGCATTCCAATCACACCATGAGATTTGGCTGATTTATTTCCAATTACTTTTGCATTGATCTTATAGGTAACGATTATCGCAACGGGAAGATCTTAGTACAAACAAATATTTTTTAAACTGATTACAGAAATTTAATGTTTTAACACATAAGAAATTAATTTGTTCGATTGATTGGTAAAACATTAGGTAACGTCTTTTGGGACCTTTAATATATCGTTATATTGGATGATAAAATTCTTCCCACCGAATTTGGCTGATCCTTAGTACATTTTGAAATATTTTATATTTTGATGAGATATCAATAGGGGTTCTAGTAAACTCATGGTTTTTAAGTGTGTATGTTTTCAGTTATATATATATATATATATATATATATATATATATATATATATCTTAAGAATAAAGTTTTCTATGGATTTAATGAATGTTTAACAAAAATGTGAATGTATCTTGTTGCATGGTATCATCAAAATCATTTAAGCTTTGCATCACAATTCTTTCTGCGTAGACAAGAATGAGTTCGATGATCATGCATGTCAAATCCATATGTTTTGAGTGGGCGTCATCGAAGCCCATCACTAGGCTGAGGAAAATATTTCATAGTCTGCATGGGAACTATAGATATCTCTTTCCTATTGAATTGCCTGTCTATATACAATAAATATCAAGAATTAAATGAACAATAATAAACTATATATATTTGTGTATTTAGCTTCAGTGAAGCCTGTTATACGACATTTGGTGTGGCAAACTACAGTAGTAATCATGCAGTATGATCAAAAAGGATAATATATAGTTTAATTAATGTCATGAATTGTTTTTGTTCAGTATAGTGGATAATCACTAAGACAAAACTCTACAATCCGTCAACGTCATTCTTTCACAAAGAAAACCATGGAAGAAATTAACAAGTAAAGTTGTCAAGTTCTCATCAAGCTTTTCACAACGCACCAAACTTTATCAGTGATTCTGTATAAACAGAAACTTTACAGTTTTACCTGATTTAGTAAACCTTGTGCACAACGGGTTTATGGCAAGGAAAGTCAATTACATCATTCACAGTGTACAGTTTGTCTTAATACAAAATGCACAAATTTTTTAAGTTTGTAAATAAAAATGTTTGTTTTTGTATCAAATCTGTCACAATGTCCGGAGTTTGAAAACGTAATATTAAAAATACTCTAATTTACTTATTACAGCTAACACAAAACGGACTAGTTGAAGTATAAAAACCTTTTTATTATTTTATACTTTGCATCATACACAGTAACTCTTTAAATGGGCTACCCCTGTCATCTTGGAAACTATATATCTGGCAGCAAACTTTAAATGGGGAACCTATCCTTGATTCTAGAGAAATTCAAAATACGTGCATTAACGTTTATAAAACTGATGTCTTTTTTAAATATGATGGTCTACTTATTATTTTTACATTTTATAATTTTCCTTTGTTGATAAAGATTGTTAAATGTGCATGAAAATGTATAATAATTTGAAACACAGCCAAGCGTAAGTGCTATTCAGGCACTTAGAACAAACGAGAACGCTCTTAGCAGGAATAAACCTCCTTTCCAACTGAAACCTTTATGAATATCTTTAAAATAAGTGAACATTCCCTAATCTTTGGTGGATGTAGATGTACAGTTAATAATATCGAAACGGACTTCTACTATAAGGATATTTTATCAGTGTTAAACCCTGTAAGGAATTTGAACACTTTGAGCTTTCATATCCCCGATATATATAAATATAAAACATAGCCACGTATAAAACTCTTTAAAACAAAATTTTGAATAAAAAATAATATAAAGATAGTTCCATCATAAAAACAAAGTAGACTCATATATTGGAAAATAGTGGCAGCTTTTAAAAGTTTGATTTATATACAATGTAATTTTTAATATTCCTAAAATCAAGAACAGGTTCCCCATATAAAGTATGTACTCACAACTATAGTTTACAGGATAAAATTTTCGGGCCTCTAGTATATATATTTAAAACGCATATGTGACATATATGGCCAAATACAAAATAATTGAATCGCAAAAAGTAAGCGCTCTGTGGTGTAATGGTAGCACATTCACCCAGCAAGTGAGAGATTCGGGTTCGACTCCCGGTGGAGCAAGTACTTTTTTGATTTAATGTTTATTGAAATTAAATAAGGCTATTGCCATTTATAAAATTCAACGTAAATAAAAGTCGTTTGACAGGTATTTGGTCTTCCGATCATATGTTAGTTTGCTTATTTAAACGCATATGTGACAGATACGGCCAAATACAAAATAATTGAATCGGAAAAAGTAAGCGCTCTGTGGTGTAATGGTAGCACATTCACCCGGCAAGTGAGAGATCCGGGTTCGACTCCCGGCGGAGCAATTACTTTTAGTGATTCAATGTTTATTGAACTTAAATAAGGCTATTGCCATTTATATACAATTCAACGTATATATATATATATATATATATATATATATATATATATATATATATATATAAGTAGATAGTAATATGGGGTTCCTGGCGCACTTTCGGAGCCGACCGAAAAGCAATGTAAAATACTGTTCAATGTACCATAAAGGAAGCTGAGAAATAACACAGCAAATCTCAATGAAAAATTAACCGAATCTACAGTCGTTCGTCTCCAAAAGCGATCGGTACATTACTATCTACTCTGTGGAATGAAAAATTAACCAAATCTGAGCTTCTACTTTCTTAAGCTGTGCTTTGTAAAATGTTGTCAAATCTGCTACGAATAAAGGATTTATCTTAATAAAATTTAATCAATTTAAAACATTTTTACTAAAAACATACTGTACTTTAATAAAAAACTTTTCTACTAAATAAACAACATGAACTCACCAAGCTCTCTTCAGTTTCTAGCATTTCAAAAACTTACAAAGAAAGACAATTTTAACGAGTTCAACGAATTACCAAAACATTTTAAAGAACAGTTGATACTTTCCTTAAATGATACAGAATTCAAAGAACTTGTAAAGTCTTTTGCAGAAAAAACGTCTAATGGAGTGTTTTACTATCGGCAAAAAACTAAAAAAGTAAGGGATTACATATTTAATATAATTACGAAAGATATTGAAAAGAAAGTAAAAAATAAACAAACAGAGAGTTTTCATCGTTTTTTTATGACATTTTTCCCATATTATACGTTCTTTCAAGATAATCAAGACTTAATTGATGAATTTCTTAGGAATTTTTGTGAGTATCAAGATTTATCAACACAATTCATTAAAGAGCATTATAGAATTTTTCTTATAGAATATAGCCACATTTTGTGTGAAACAAAAGGTATTACTGTAGATAATATTCCATGTGATTCCTATGAAGAAAGACACCAACTATGGTTATCAAAACAGTACTATGACGTGGGGAGGGACTGCAAGTTTTAGAGTTAAGACTTTATTCTACAAAGTTAATTGTTATAATTTCTTTATCTTTAATAGTCTTCTTTCCAGTAACAATCAAGTGTAATTTTTCATTTTTGTTTAATTCTTTAATCTTTTTCTCATCCAAAACAGTCAAAAATCTGTTCGGCAAGTGTACTTTACAATCTTCCAACTCGGCAATTATTGTAAACCCGAATTTATCTTTCATTTTCTCCAAATTCAAGATTCTATGTTTCTTCCTTTCTTCCAATTCATTTAACTTCTTATACTCTTTAAACTTACATTCTCCAATATCATTTAACTCTTTCAAGAACTCCATTTAAATAGAAAAAATTCAAAGTCAAAAAGTGCAAAACCATTTCTCGGTCGACCTTTTCTCCTCCCTCTGTCTCTTTCTCTCTCCCTCTCTTTTTATGCCTATGACACGATCACTTCTGCCGTTTATAGGCTAGGATCTATATTCAGGCTAGAGAGAGAGAGAGAAGAGCGAGATACGGATAGAGAAATGGTTCCGGAATACGATCTGAATACTTCTGAACTTGGTGTTTCTCCGCTATGGCCACTCGCATTGAAACAGTTCAGAAGTAAACTTCCTAACCGACCAAACCGAATTCGCGGACATATATACTCAGCAACACAATACAACAGCCCATCGAGAAGTAAAAATTTAAGAAATTAATTTAAAATATAATTTGAAAATTACAAGTAACAAAATGTACGCATATTTAAAATAGGTAAAATTATCTAACATTTTGAAAAAGAAAATGTTATAATAGTAAACGGGAACACAATTTTTATTCTTAAAAGCAAATCTGCATTACCGACATTTTAGTTCCGAAAGATTGCGCTGTGTGTATCAATGACAGTCGAGGTGTGCTACTACAGACCGACCATCACGATAATCGCTTCGCCTGCGTCATATCCGTAGTGATATCACGCCGTGAGAGGCGCAATCGTTGGTTTACAAGCACCATTTAGTTTAAATAAATTTTTCTATCTAAATGGAGCGCGATAAAATATCATGTCCGTTCTGCAAAATAGAAATTTTAAGAAAAAACTATGATCGCCATTATAATTCTAAAAGTCATGAAAAAAACAAGCAAATTTACGATAATGAACTAAATTATTTAAGACAATGGGCTAGAGAAAATAAAATTGCCGATCACGAAAACATGTTTAATATTGAGAAATTACGTGAATTAAAGAGAAATTTCAAAGTTGAAAAGAAAAATCTCGACCTATTTAATGATGAAAAACTTCATTCAATAGCTGAAAAGTTGGCTATCGGTACTAACGATAAAACCAAGTCTGAAATGATCGAAGAAATTGATAAAACTCTTAAAGTAAAATCCGAAAATATCATTGATGTAGAAGTTTTATCCTCAATACACGGTCTTTTCAAGCAATACATTTTAACAAACTTGAACGACAATTCCATGTCAATTTACAAATATCTTTCAATTATGCGGTCAGAAATTAAAAGTTTAATCGAGAAATTTCAAGAAAATGTTAAAAATATGAAGGGCTATCTCTCTTTGGAATGTGAATACGAACGAACTTTAGTAAACGGTGAACCGCAAACATGTCTAATGTATTATTTAAATACTATCAAAGCAGACGAAATCTTTGACGTAAACGACTTTATTACTAAGCAATTTAATAAATTAACACATCGAGAACAAACGAATAATCCAAATAAAGGTTCCGGATGGACATTTAAAAGTTGTAAACAACTAGTTTTGAGCCTTAACAAACACGAAATGATGAATGCAGGATCATACATCGATTTACCAAAGAATATCAAAGATAAAAAAGCTTGTATAAATATAAAAAATAGAGATGATTTTTGCTTTATTTACTCAATAAGATGTGCTATTGAAAAACCAGAAAGAGACTGTGAACGTGTAAAGCAATACGAAAAATTTGTGAATGACGAAATATTTTCAGGTTTTGAGTATCCAATGTCTCTGAAAGATATACAAATATTTGAAAAACGAAGCTACAATTCCAAGTATAAGTATCCAACAATGTCTATCAATGTGTACAGTTTTGATGAAAATATTAACATTGTTCCGTTACAAATTTCTGAAAAATATGACGCTGAAACAAACATTGATTTATTGTATGTTAAACAAGATGATAAATCTCATTATGTTTTGATAACCGATTTAAATAAGCTTGTTTCTTCGCAGTTGTCTAAACATAAAGAAAGAAAATTTTTGTGTAGAAGATGTTTAAGCCATTTTTACAAATCTGGAGATTTAACAGATCACTTAGAAATTTGTAAAAATCATGAAGTTTGTAAGCCAATTATGCCATTTCCAGGTCAAACAACTAAATTTACTAATTATCAAAAGAAATTTAACCATCCGTACGTAATTTATATGGACTTTGAGAGCATATTAGAAAAAAATTCCGACATGCAAGAACAATCCACAAAGATCGACTACAACCAAGATTCAGAGGCACATTCCTTATGGTTTTACTCTATATTTAGTGTCGAATGTGACCAATCGCATGTACAAACCGATATGTTATCGTGCCAAAAATGAAGAAGATTTGAAAAACGTCCCAACAAAATTGTTTGAAGAACTCAATAAATTATCGAAATACATAGCGAAAAAATATAATTCTAAGAACATGAAACCTATGAAATTGACAGAAGAAGAAGAAATTTCGTATCAAAATTCAAACGTTTGTCATATCTGTGAATGGTCTGCTTATGATGTTGGGTCAATTCAGTATGGTTTTACTCCTGATAGTTGGAAAGATAAGAGTTATAATAAAGTGAGAGATCATTGTCATTTAACCGGCAAGTTTCGAGGCGCAGCTCATGCATGTTGCAATCTAAATTTGAAATTTCCTCAGAATATTCCCGTTTTCTGCCACAATATGTCAAATTACGATACTCATTTGTACATAAAAGAATTGGCTAAACAATATGGAAATGTTGATTTGATTGCAAACACCGATGAAAAATATATAAATTATTCTGTAAATTCTGGATATGGCTATGAATTCGAAGGTGATAAGCCAAGAAAATTCATCAAGTTTTCGTTTGTAGACACGTTCAGATTCATGGCCTCGTCTATAGAAAAGTTAGCTAAAAATCTAAAGAGAGAAGACTTCAAACATACAAATCATTTTATACAAGATGGACTGAATGAGATAATAGAAAGACAGCCAAATGACGACGACGAGATTTTTAAAATTCTATCTGGAAAAGGAATATTTCCCTATGAATTTATCGACAGTATTGAAAAACTTGATTACACAGAAGAATTGAGAATTCAAGATTTCTATTCACTTTTGACAGATGAGAGCATATCTGAGAAAGATTTTCAACACTACTTAAATGTTTGGAACAAATTAAAAGAGAAAAATCTTGGAAATTACTCTGATTTGTACAATATCCAAGATGTTTTATTGCTTGCTGATATATTCGAAAATTTCAGAAACATTTGCCTTAATTGTTATAAACTCGATCCGGCACACTATCTAACAGCTCCCAGTCTCGCATGGGATGCTATGTTAAAATTAACGAAAATTGAGCTTCAGCTAATTAACGATTATAATATGTATTTGATGATTGAAAAAGGCATTCGCGGGGGCATTTCTCAGTGTATTAAGCGATATGTTAAAGCAAAATAACAAATATTTAAAAGATTTTGATAAGACAAAGCCCGAAAACTATTTACTCTATCTCGATGCAAACAACCTTTATGGGTATGGTCTTATGCAAAAACTGCCGTTTAGTGATATCAAGTGGTTGGATCCTAAAACGTATACAAAAGAAGAGTGGCAAGAAACAATTTTAGAACTCACTGGCGACGAAGATTATGGCTATATTCTCGAAGTTGATCTTGGATATCCAACGAATTTACACGAACATCACAAGGATTTACCTCTTGCTCCAGAACATTTTAAAAACAAACTTTGCACAACTCTACTGGATAAAACTGAATACGTTGTTCATTCGAGAAATTTGAAGTTCTATCTGGAACAAGGTATGATTTTGAAACATGTGAATAGAGTTATTGCATTCGATCAGAAGCCTTTTATGAAAGAATACATTGATTTTAACACAAAACATGAGAACCAAAGCTACAAGCGACTTTGAAAAGGACTTTTATAAGCTGATGAACAACTCAGTTTTTGGAAAATCTATGGAAAATGTGAGAAACAGATGTGATATTAAGCTTGGAAATGAAGAATTTTCAATGAAACAAGCTAGAAAACAAATTTCAAATGCTTTAACATCTTTGACGACAACTGTATAGCGAGTCACATGTACAAACAAAAGGTTAAATTTAACAAACCGATTTACATAGGATTTTCAGTTCTCGACCTCTCAAAAATTGCTAATGTACGAGTTTTATTACAACAAATTAAAGAAGTTTGATCCAGATTTGAATCTGTGTTACATGGATACAGACAGTTATTTTCTAGAATTGAAACGAGATCCTTTTAAAATTATTAAAGAAAATATAGATGACTTTGATACAAGTGATTATCCAAAAGATCATGAATGTTTCACTACTAAAAATAAGAAGGTAATAGGGAAATTCAAAGATGAGTTAAATAGCGAAGTTTTAGAAGAATTTTGTGGTTTAAGATCGAAAATGTACTCGTACAAATATCTAGATAAAAACCCAGTTAGGTGTAAAGGAATTAAGAGAAGCGTTGTAAATAAAACAATAAATATCGAAAACTTGAAGAGATGTTTGTTCGAAGATAAAGAAGGATTTAGGGAGATGACAGTCATCAAAAGTTATAAACATGAGTTGTACACTGTTACCATAAACAAGCTGGCACTGAACGCTAAAGATGATAAGAGAATTGTCCTAGAAAATAAGATCGATACAGTACCGTATGGCTATAAAAATGAAGCAAAATCTGATATATTAGACGAATTAAATAAACTTGGAAACTTTGATATGTAAATGGAAGATGATTTAATTCACTGTCACAAGTGTAAAAAGAAAACGAAAAATATAGATTCAAAAATCGTTCAAACTCAAAATGGATTGTATAGAATTGCTGCAAAATGTTCAAAATGTAAGACAAACAAGAGTAAGTTTATAAAGAATCCAAATCCAAAACCTGTTAAGCAAGAATTGAAGACTAAAGATGAGATAGAGATTGAAGGTCGAGAAATTCATGCACCAGTACGAAAAAAGTTTAAAAAGAGAAAAATTATAACATTAGGAATTGACGATTTATGGGCAGCAGATTTAGTTATAATGTCTAACTATTCAGATCAAAATGATGGATTTAAGTATATGTTAAATGTTATTGATACTTTCTCAAAATATGCTTGGTCAAGAGCTATCAAAAGAAAAAACGGCAAGGATATTTCAAAAGCTTTCGAAGATATAGTAAAAGATGCCATAAGGATCAATCACAAACCTCCTAACCTACTTCATACAGATAAGGGTTTAGAGTTTAAAAATAAAGAATTTAACGATGTTTTGAGGAAATACAACATTAAGATTTATCATACTGAAAACGAAGAGAAATCAAGTATTGTAGAGAGATATAACAGAACTCAAAATGAGAGAATGAAAGTAATTTTTGAGATTAATAAAAACTTTAAATGGATCGATATTCTTCAAAAAATCGTAAACAATTATAACGATACAGTTCACAGCACAATCAAAATGAAACCGAAAGACGTAGATAAGGATGCAGAAAAGGAGTTATTAGAGACCGTTTTCAAGTATGTTCCACCTGAAATTCACACGAAAACTAAATTTAAAGTCAATGATCATGTAAGAATTGTTAGTAAAAAACAAACATTTTCGAACAAATATAAGAACAATTGGTCAAGAGAAATCTTTGTGATTTATCAAATTAATAACACAGATCCTGTAACTTATAGTATAAAAGATTTAAATAATGAAGAAATAACCGGAAAGTTTTATGAATATGAATTTGAAGAAGTCAAAACTGTAATATAAATTTTCTATATATAAATGGCGCATCAAAAGAAATGTACAAAGTGCAAAGAATTTAAAGATTTAAATGAATTTTATAAAGATAAAAATAGGAAAGATGGAATGCATTATAATTGCAAAGATTGTGAAAGGGAATATCATAAAGGAATTATATGATAAAATAGAAAAATTAACTTTGGAAGATAAAGAATGTCTTAAATGTAAAGAAACTAAAAAAAAATCAGAGTTTAATAGTGATCACTATAGTAGAGATAAGAAAGACTCATATTGTAAAGATTGTGTAAAGAAGAATCACCATAGATTATATTATGAAGATACTCAATGTGAATGTGGAAGAACTATAAAATGGTTAAATAATTATCAAAAACATTTACAAACAAAATATCATAATTCAAGAGTTTAACATTTTCATTGTGTAATAATTTTTTCTATATAAATGGAGTCTCAAAAGAAATGTACAAAGTGTCAAGAAGAGAATAGAAAAAGACTGTTATTGTAAGGAATTATACGTTAAAATGGACAAATTAACTTTAGAAGAAAAAAATTGTTACTTTTGTAAAGAAATTAAAAATATTTCTGAATTTAAATAACTGGCAGTATAGTAAAGATAGAAAAGATGCTTTTTGCAAAGATTGTGCTAAAAACATTTTCAGCGAAAGTTATAAAAACGAAATGCCTTGTGAATATGAAAAAAAAATTCTACGATGGTTACCTAGTTATGCTAAACATTTACAAACAAAATATAATAAATCGAGAGTTTTTAGTAAAATTTAGAAACATTTTCATCGTGTAATTTAGATATTCTATAAATCAGTCGAGATTCTGCCATATTTGTAGTAAAATGATTTCCGTTGTATAAAATATTCAAAGATTCTTTCATTTGGTTGTAGAGATTGATAGAATTTGGTTCGTCATCAATGAACAAAAATCTCTAATTCAGATAATTTATTTTTAGATGTTTTAATCGGTTTGGTAATTTCTCGTTTCTGAGCTCTGATAACATAATAAGGCCATTCCCACATGTGATTCTTCTTAATTAATACAAAAACATGGTGCTTTTTCTTATCAAAATTTTTACATATCATATCTCTCTTCATTAATTCCATTCGCAATTCCTTGATTCTCTATTTTCAAGGATTTCATTTGACCTGAAATTTGTAACTGTTTTATTTCATCTTTTAACTGCTTATTTTCGTTTTCAAGTTTGTACTCACCATATTTTCTAATGGAAGGTAATACTTCTTTCGTAACCCAATTTTTAAACAATTTCGCTTCTGGTTTATGCGATCTCAAAATTAAAGAATAAAGTCCAGTTTCTTTAACGAAAACAGTGTTATTTTGGAAGTTTGAAGGTAAGCTATTTATAGCCCCCCTTATATTTAGATTAAAATAGAAGTTTTTATCATCTTCGTCAACGTTTATTCTGATCGTTTGCATAGTATTTTCATATTCTAGAATTTTTGCTACGTCTTTAGCCTTAAACCAGATCACATTGTTTTCGTCAACAATCGTAAAGATATGTTTGTTATTGAATTTTAGTTGATTATTGAGTAGGTCTACAACTGACTCCATTTAGATAGAAAAGAAATTTAACTAGTAATTTTTTATTTCAGTATAAAGTCTAGATTCATTGATAAAAACAGGGTCAGGATGAAGATTGTTAAGGGGCCATTCGAATAGCCCCTTGTTTTTTAAGTAAAAATATTGAATTTTGTCATCATCATCAACTCATTTTTATTCCTTTTTCAATCTTAAATATATTGTTGTTTTACTCTCATTATTTAATAAATTTCCCTCAGAGTCTTGTATAGTTAGAACGATTTTTTGAATTCTTTTAATATTTTTTCTAATTGGAATATAATCGATTTCATTCGGTTTTTCACTGATTTTTGATCCATAAGCAACATTTGGGTAAAAAGTGTACAAAATTTCCGATTCTTTGTGAAGATGTTCGGTATGATTTTCAAAACTAGGTTCAACGAGATTACAATGTACTTCAATTACATCGAAAGGTCTAAATTTTGGCGTTTTATTTCCTAAATATACCTGATTTGGCTCAATAGTTTTCTTGAACAAACCCTAAACAAATCTACAATAATTGCTGAAAACATTATTCTTACTGGTGATTTTATTTGAATTTTATTAGAGAGATAATTTTTTTGCATTTCAAACTTGTTTTCGTCAAAGTTTAAAGATTTATCTGATTGTTTGAATGTTTTCAGATAATTTTTAAGGGAATTTTTTATTTGATCGAAAGTATAATATCCTTTGTTTAAACCATAGTATTTTGTTATGTTCTTCTCACTAAATCCTATGCAATAAGGAGAACTTTCACTAATATTTATTACAAAATTGTCGGAATAAAAACCGCTTAAGCCGATAAAATAATTTGATTCTTCCTCTAAGTGTATAGGATGTTCCAAGTTTAAAACTAATTTAGAGCTTTCTGAAGTCAACTTGAACAGCTTCATTTTCGCAAGCGTTGCTTCAAGATGAAAATCTTCTATTTAAATGGAGAAATTTTTAAAGCAAAAAGATCAGATAAAACTTCAAACGTTTGAAGAAAATAAGAAAGATCAACCGATCAGATTGTTAATTGTTGGTTCAAGTGGATGTGGAAAAACAACTTTACTATTGAATTTTATCTACAATAGGTTGATTCCTTATTCCAATTTGTATGTTTTTAGTAAATCTTTAGAACAAGACGCCTATAAAAAATTACAAGAAAGATTTGAAAATATTGAGAAAAACTTAAACAAAAAAATATCACATTTTTATAATGCTTCTGAGGACATAGTTCCGTTAAGCGAATGTAAACCCAATTCGTTAATCGTTTTTGATGATTGTATTTTAGAAAATCAAGACGTTATTAAGGAATATTTCGTAATGTCCCGTCACAAAAACATATCTTGTATCTATCTTTCCCAATGCTTTTCAAAGGTTGATAAACAAGTTATAAGAAATAACCTGAATATGTTGTGTATTTTTAAGCAAGATGATCACTATTCGAGAAAGATTTATAACAATTATGTGGGATCTGATATGAGTTTTAACCACTTTATTGAGTTATGTGATAAAATTTGGAAGGAAGACTACGGATTTTTAACTATTAATCTAACTTTGAAGCCTAAAAATGGTAAATATTTGAATAAATTTTCCAATATAAGCGTGTGATAATCTAGTTGTTTTTCATGTTTTTACGTTCACGTTTACGTTTCGTGTTCTCGTTTTTACGTTCCACGTTCACGTTTTACGTTTCACGTTCACGTTTTACGTTCCACGTTTCGTTTGAAGACTCTACCATAGTTGAACCAATAAGTCCTGGAACAACGGATATAATAATTGGTGAAATTGGTAAAAAATTTCTTCCTAGAGCAAAGGATGATAAATTTGGTTTGTATTGGGACAGAAAAAAGAAAAGTTTTATGATTGGAAATTTTGCCCGTGAATTTTGAGCATAATGATATCATTATTAATGAAAAAACATATGAAGGAACTCAAGGTTTATGGAGATTATTAACAGGCACTGATGTTCCAAAAGACGGTTTATATTCTGAAGAAGACTTGAAAAAGTATACTGAAATTTTATGGAAATCTGATTCAATTTACAAAAATAATGATCCATCAACTAAGAAACCAAAGTCAAGTAAAGGTAAAAAATATCTCAATTTGATTAAACCAATTTGGGAAAAACGAATCGAAGGATCAGGTGTAAGAAAATACAGTGATAATAAGATTGAATACAGATATATCGACGATTTGACAAAACTCGATGGAATTATAAATTATATTTATGCTCAAGAAAAGGCTGGAAACAACAATTTTTTGAACGAAAAGAAAGCGATTAAAGATTTTATTTCGAACAAACTTGATGAAATGATTGAAAAACCTGATGGAATTAAATATTTAAAACGAGTTTTGCCGGCAATAAGTTCATCTATGATTGAAGGTAGCGGACTTTTGAATGATTTTATCAACAATTTACCTTTTGAATTACACGTACCAACTTATCAGTATCTGGGGCCTGGCACAAAACTCGAAAAAAGACTAAAAAGAGGAGATACTGGTATAAATAAATTAGATCAAGCTGCTATGGAACACGATATTTTTTATGCAAAACATAGAGACACAAATTCCAGACATATAGCAGATAAAGTTTTGCAAGATAAGGCAATGGATAGATTTTTATCAAAAGATGCTGGATTAGGTGAGAGATTTGTTGCACTTCCAACAGCTGGAGCAATGTTTTTGAAGAGAAAACTAGGAATGGGAATCGAAGAGAACTTGAAATTTTAACTATATAAATGGAGGTGAATGTAAATTTCAGCAAAAATCAGAAAGAAAAAATAAAATCCGCTTTTAAGAAGAAAATACCCGTTAGTATTCAATTTAATATAGATCAACTAAAAAATGGCGAAGATAAGATATTTTTAACAAATAGACAATACAATAAACTCGAAAAACATAAGAAAAACAATAAAGGAACCAGAATAGAATTTTCTTATAATCAGTTGAAAGAACTTAAAAATGGTGGACTTTTGAAAGATTTATTAGATTTTGGAGAAAATATTCCAGTTGTTAAAAATGTTTTTCCTTATGTTCGTAAAGCTGCTCCAATCGTTAAAAAAGATGTGATTCCTATTGTTCGAAACATTTTAAATTGGTTAGATAGAGAGTTGGAAGATGTTACAGGATCTGGATTAGATGAAAAAACTTTGAATTACGTGAAATCAAACATTGAAAAAAAAATTTAAACCTTTAACATTCGGGGAATTGGAAGAAATCTGCAAAAATATTAAACATTTTAGAGGAATCTTCATGAGAGATACATTACCTGAAAAAGTTAAGAAATTTGAATGTGGAATTGTGAATTTAGACTCGATTATGGGAAGTGGAACGCATTGGATTTGTTATTATAAAAATGATAAGAATGCATGTTATTTTGATTCGTATGGAAGAATTGAGGACAAACCACCTATAGAATTGATTAAATATTTGAAAAAATCAAGCGTCTACTACAATGATTCTCAGATTCAAGACTATAAAGATCCCCCAATTTGTGGACATTTGTGTGTTTTTGTTTTGAATGAACTGAGTACTGGTAAAGATTTTAAAGAAGTTGTTAACAAATTATTACTTAATAAATATGGATTCACAAAATATTTTTGACGTATTTGGAACACAAATTATTCAAAAATGTAGATAATAGTTTCAATTTTGATAGTTTGAGAAATGAGTTTGATAACAAGTTAGAAAATTTATTACAAAACCTTCCAGATTCAGATATGTTTGCTGTCGAGATTGAAGATTTTAAAGCAGAATATGATAACAAACTTGCAAATTTCATGAGTTCAAATGAAGTTGCTGATAAAATAAAAACATTGGAAAAAGAAGTTGATGATGGTGTAAAAAAAATTATTTACCAATTTAATGTTTCATATCGAAAAAGCTGATAAAATTACTGAAGCGATCAAAGTTGAAAAGAATTATGTTAGTTTGGCTAATAAAAAAAGAATTGTCGGTGTTCGACCTGGTATTGACAAACATGATGTTGTTGTTAAAGAACAAATTTTAAAACCTCTAAAATTATCAGAAAACATCGATATTGTTGATTTACATGATCCGAATGTTAAAAATGCCTTAGATTTTAAAGGAAAAAGAATTAGCGGTGTTAGTAAAGGAATTAATCCATTTGATGTTGTTGTAATGATTCAATTAGAAGATCCTATTAAAATGTTTAATGAACTAAAACAAAATTATGAGAATCATAAACAGCATGTTAAAGATTTTACAACAGAAGTCCTATGACAAGTTAGAAGCCAGAAATAGAAGATCAGTAGACGATGTTGGTGAAATTAATGAAAAACTTACTAATTTTAAAGAGTCTTTTGATAAGTTTAGTTTAGATGCTACGAAAACTTTTGAGAATATTGGTCATAAATTTGTTGAATACAATGATTCTTATGCTGTCAAATTTCAAAAATTAGAAGAAAAACTTAATAATATGGAGGAAGATCTTACTGAAATAGGTATTCGCATAGGGTTTTATGCACGATAAATTTTCCCTAAATAAATGGCGCTCATATATTGTGTGAGGTGTAAGGCAAAAACTGCAACAAATGATATAAAATACTATGCAAACATCAATGGAGTTAAGAGAATTTCTGGAAAATGTGCTGAATGTAACGCAAAAAAGAGCCAATTTATAAAAACTTGATTTTGAAATTTTTTTCCTAATAAATAGAGATGGCGGGACATTACAGTGCTTTCGATCTTTTTATCATGCAACACGAAAGAGATTTGAAAAAAGAAACATTGGGATGACATTTCTCAAAAATATGAATTATCCGAAGATATGATGAGATTATACGTAAACAAATTGAATTGGTATAACATTGCTAAATATCAAACTTTATCATCAGAGTTCATTCAAGAAAATATACATTATCAATTAAAAGATCATATGTCTGTTCTTTGTCTCTATCAACACTTGAGTATAAAGTTTTTGGATGAAAATAAAGATACAGTTGATTAGAACAATATTATAGATAACGGTTACTATCCTGTGCAGATTTTATTGAAATATGTGACCGAGATCGCAAAATTTAAGGAAGAGAATCCTGAATATGACGAAGTAGATCATTAAAAATGACTCTAATCTTTTTAATTATTTTACTAAAATTTATATCTTTTCTTATAAAAACGTACATTAGATCGATGAAAAAATGATACACGATGTTTAAAATTTCTAAATTTTCTCTTATTAAATGGCGGACTACAGAAAATATGCTAGTGATATTGAAAGGGCGGAGTTTAAAAATTTCTATCCAATTAGTAAACAACATTTGAATGAACCGAATAAAAGAACTGAGTTTAATATTGATTTTGGAGATAACTTTTGCTCGTCTAACTTCCAGTTTTATATTTCTGGAACTTTAACAAAACAAGATGGTCAAGCATATCTTGGAACTGATAATGTTAGATTAATCGATAATTTTATACCGTTTTTATTTTCTAAGATTGAAGTAAGAAAACACAATAAATTGATAGAAGAAGTCGAAAACTGTGGCCAATTAAGCACAATTAAAGGAACTATTTCGTATTCAAAAAGTGATGTTATTTCTCAAAACTTCTAATGGCTTTGAATCAGATTTTAAATTTGGTGTTTTTGAAGCAGCTGGAAATTTATCTCATTTTGGATTAGGATTTTTTGAAAATGTTACTATTCCGATCTATAAAGGAGGATTTTATCTAAGTTTTATAAGAGCAGAAGACGATGATGTGATTCTGAAGACTGCAACTGGAAATGTTATGCCTGTTGATGGAAAAATAACAATTACAGATTTTTTATTAGAGTTCCAATCATTGATTATAAAATCACGAGTAAAATAAGGTTGATTGATGAAATTACAAAAAGTCAAAACATTATGTTTAATTTTCTAGATTGGCAATGTATTGAACAAAAAGGTATTTCCGGAACAACTTATTCGTTCGATATTACAAATATTTATAGAAATATCTTCAATCCCAAGTTCGTTATCATAGGTTTTCAAACAGATAGACAGAATAATCAAGAAAAAAATCCTTCAAAGTTTGATAGTTTGGATGTAAAAAATATCAGAGTAAAATTGAACGGTTTCTTATTATCCAGATGAATTACAAAACTTAAACATTTCAGGAGGTCTTTTCAGAATCATGTATCAGATGTATCAAGATTTTAAGAAAGTTTACTGTAATAATAAGGAAATGTATTACAATCCTAAAGAATTTTTAGCGAATAGACCTATTTATGTCATTGATACAACAAAGAGTTTGACAAATATTTCTGGTTCAAAGAACGATATAATTATCAATATGGATTTTCAAAAAGCTGTTACAAACGCGATTTGTTATGTTGTTGTTGTCTCTGAGAAATTTTTAGCCTATGATGTGATTAAGAACGATATTAGAGAAATTCAGTAGTTAATGATGTTCATATTATTCTCTTTCATTCCTTCTAATATTTCAAAAATATACTCTTTCGCCACTGAAAAATCCCGATTTCTCCCGTAATAATCTTTATAATCGTACACATAATACCCTAAATAGTTGAATAATAAAATAAAATAATTTCTTTTTATCTCTGTTGTAGAAATGTAAACACAAACATTTGCGCTGAAAAATTTATATCTTGGCAGACTTAGTTCCATAATCTCCATTTAAACAAAAAATCTTTCTGTTTAAATGGAAGAGTATAATGCCAACTGTTACAAGTGTTATAATAGAGGAGAAATTATTGATAAAAAATATTTAGTTTGTAGAGATTGTAATTTAATTTTGTACGAAAGACCTAAACCTAAGAAATTTCGAAATAAAAACTAACACATTTGAATAATCTGCTTATGAAATTACAATACGGAGACAAGAAGCAAACAAAATTTGTTACAGAATTTAGAAAACAGAATAAAAATTTTTACTTATCTCTTGGAACCATTGACAAAATTATTTTCCTTTTCAAAGAATACATTAGGTTTGTAGGTATCGATACACACGTTTATTATGAAAAGATTTTACCTATAATCTTTCACTATTTGGATATTGAATTTGATTACGATTTTAAGCCTGAAATCTTTGATGATTTTATAGTACATTTGGAGAAATTAAACGAAGAACCTCGTGAAAAGAATGCGGTTTTACTCACATTCTCCCCGACTTCTCGAGTGATTGTTAGCAAATTTCATTTTTTCCGTCCTTTAAATTTTTTCTATTTAAATGGAGTTCTTGAAGGAGTTAAATGATATTGGAGAATGTAAGTTTAAAGAGTATAAGAAGTTAAATGAATTGGAAGAAAGGAAGAAACATAGAATCTTGAATTTGGAGAAAATGAAATATAAATTCGGGTTTACAATAATTGCCGAGTTGGAAGATTGTAAAGTACACTTGCCGAACAGATTTTTGACTGTTTTGGATGAGAAAAAGATTAAAGAATTAAACAAAAATGAAAAATTACACTTGATTGTTACTGGAAAGAAGACTATAAAAGATAAAGAAATTATAACAATTAACTTTGTAGAATAAAGTCTTAACTCTAAAACTTGCAGTCCCTCCCCACGTCATAGTACTGTTTTGATAACCATAGTTGGTGTCTTTCTTCATAGGAATCACATGGAATATTATCTACAGTAATACCTTTTGTTTCACACAAAATGTGGCTATATTCTATAAGAAAAATTCTATAATGCTCTTTAATGAATTGTGTTGATAAATCTTGATACTTACAAAAATTCCTAAGAAATTCATCAACTAAGTCTTGATTATCTTGAAAGAACGTATAATATGGGAAAAATGTCATAAAAAACGATGAAAACTCTCTGTTTGTTTATTTTTTACTTTCTTTTCAATATCTTTCGTAATTATATTAAATATGTAATCCCTTACTTTTTTAGTTTTTTGCCGATAGTAAAACACTCCATTAGACGTTTTTTCTGCAAAAGACTTTACAAGTTCTTTGAATTCTGTATCATTTAAGGAAAGTATCAACTGTTCTTTAAAATGTTTTGGTAATTCGTTGAACTCGTTAAAATTGTCTTTCTTTGTAAGTTTTTGAAATGCTAGAAACTGAAGAGAGCTTGGTGAGTTCATGTTGTTTATTTAGTAGAAAAGTTTTTTATTAAAGTACAGTATGTTTTTAGTAAAAATGTTTTAAATTGATTAAATTTTATTAAGATAAATCCTTTATTCGTAGCAGATTTGACAACATTTTACAAAGCACAGCTTAAGAAAGTAGAAGCAAACAGCTGTAGATTTGGTTAATTTTTCATTCCACAGAGTAGATAGTAATGTACCGATCGCTTTTGGAGACGAACGACTGTAGATTCGGTTAATTTTTCATTGAGATTTGCTGTGTTATTTCTCAGCTTCCTTTATGGTACATTGAACAGTATTTTACATTGCTTTTCGGTCGGCTCCGAAAGTGCGCCAGGAACCCCATATTACTATCTACTTATATATACTAGAGCCAACACAAACCTCAAGAATTTTGAGCATTGGTAAGCTGTCTCAAATAATGATTTACAACGTTGTTGACGAAAGATTTAAATAACTATATCCTTTATTTTAAATCTCATAATATATATATAATATATTATATATATATATATATATATATATATATATATATATATATATATGAATGAATATAATAGTATGTTTTTTTTGTACATGAAATGCTGATAGAAACTAATTATTAACTAACCATTTTAGAATTCTGCAATGCACTTCAAAGGTGAGTCGACCAATTCCAAAACTCACTAACTCCAAAATTTTTGAAATTGAGGTTTTTATAGTATTTGGCAGTATTTGGGGAGTTTTATAAGGTAGCAAAAGATCTTGTTCCAAAACTCTCTAATTCTTATGGAAATATCAATGTAAAAAACTGCAACTACAACAAAACTCTCTAAATCCAATCCCTTTACTGAAATAAAACTCGCTAATTCATCTTCCTCCATTACTGTTTCAAAACTCTCTAACTCCAGGCTTCAACTAGCACACTTCAAGGTAGTACTGCAACAAAACTGACTAATTCCTAATCATATGATAGTCAACATATTCTTCAAACAGAAAGTGGGCAGTTCCTTCAAAATAGTTATTATTTTGTGTTTATATATTGGCTACACTGTACAGCAGTGCATCTTGGGAAATTGTTTGTTTACTTCATTAGTTATTTCTGTTTTGTACAATATGGCTGATCCAGAGGTAACCTTATTACAAAGCGGTTAATGTTGAACCAATGCCTGACAATTCCACGAGAAAGAGAAAAAGAAGAGTAGATAACTGGAATAAAACCAAGGACAAAAAGAAGAGGTAAGCTAAACTATATTTATTACAGGACAACATAATTAAATTTGTATGTTTATCCAATGATGACATAACCTAAAACCCTTTAACTGTACACTAACATTTTCACAGCATTGATTGTTTTTATGATATCGGCTTGTATTTTATTTCTGTTTTAAATACTGGTTATTTAATTAGCTTACGGAATATGATTTGTTTCAGACACTCCGCTCAAGGATTCCCAAATATTCCAACTTGTGGACATCGTGAAAGAGCTAACGGATCCAAGCACTGTTATGACTGTTCCCGTCTTAATATGCAGGACATAAGACGTTTTCATCAGGGGTTCTACAAATCTTGCAATAAAATTGACCAAGATCAATTTATACTGAGGTACGCCAAAGGAAAAGTTCCAAAAAGACATCGGCTTCAAGGTCCTCATTCTTCTGAAAGAGGTATGGCTATTGAATATTTCATACCATCATACCGCAATGAAGGAGGAAGTGAATTGGTAAAAAGTTTGCCAAAAGGCTTTTTTAGATATTTTAAATATTTCAAAATTTAGAGTACAAAGATTGTGCCGTCTTGTGTTTCAAACTGGCGAATCGCCAAAAGAACTTCGAGGTGGAGACCATCGTTCTAAAAAGTCTGAGGAAAAACTATCCAAAGTAAAAACCTTTATTGAGGCTCTACAACCTGTAGAGTCACATTATTGCCGAGGGAAATCCAGACGGCAGTACCTAGCAAGTCATTTAAGTATCTCTAGTCTGTGGAAATCGTACAACAACACTACTGAAAATGAGTTTAAAGTCAAGTATGAGTACTTTAGGAAAATATTTGTAGAGAATTATAATGTAGGGTTTGGGTCACCAGCAACAGACCAGTGTTCTCAATGTCTTAAGCTGAAAGAGAAGATTCTATCTGTGGTAGATTTTGAAGAAAAGGGGAAACTGAAAAATAGAATTACAAGTTCACAAAAAAAGAGGTAAGATGTTTTTTGAGCTATTGCAATCTGAAGAGGCTGGGACAATCACGTTTTCATTCGACTGCCAAAAAAATCTAATTTTTCCTAAGTTGACTGATCAAGCTGCTTATTTCTTACGACAGTTTTATGTATATAATTTTACAATGTGTCTCGGTTCTTCTCTGTCAAAGCAGACAGTTGAAAACACTTTCATTTATGCTTGGACTGAAATGGAAGGTGCGAAAGGTTCAAGCGAAATAGCTTCTTGTGTTCACCATCGATTATCAGAAACAGTCTATCCAGAAAATGTACATACAATTAGATTGTTTGCAGATGGTGCTGGAGGACAAAATAAAAATACCATTCTTATTACAGCTTTACTAAACTGGTTATTGACTAAAGCACCTCAGCACATTAAGACAATTGTAATTCACTATCCGGTTCCAGGACATTCTTACATCCCACCCGATAGAGTTTTTGGGGTAATAGAGAGAAAAGTCAGAAAAGTTGAAAGCATCACCCATCCAAAACACATACTTTGACATTTTTAGAGAAAGTGGAACGGTCAATAGATTAGGTTTGGACTTTGATGTTGAAAACTGGATGGAAGTATGCAGATCAACAGTAAAGAAGCCAGGTCAATGGCACTTTAAGTTTTCCACTTGTAAACGATTCATATTAACAAGAGGCAAAAAAGGAAATGGATTAGTAAGGGGGTGAAGTAGCCTATAAAAACGATATAGGAGCGTCCAGAGGAATAGCCAAGAAAGGCTGTAGTCTGAGAAACATAAACCCCCAGATGAAACCAAATTCTGTTCAGGTTAATCCTGCAAAAGTTAAGGATGTAAAAACACTACTACGAAAACATTATGGGGAACAATGGGATCAACTGGAGTTTCTTAGGTACTACGCTGATCTATTTACTACCAATGATGGGGAAAACCAGGAACTTAATCAAGATGATCCTAATGAACATGAAGATCCAATGGAGGATGAAGTTTTAATCTTAGAGGGCAACTTTGCATTGTAAAAAATGAATTTAAAACAACAAAATGTATTTAAGTTTAATTGCATACAAAATTGTTTAATTTAAATACATATTTTTTCATTATTACAAGTTTTATAATATTTACCCAACCTTGTTGCCCTAAAACACAATGTTGCAACAAAACTACCTAAATCAAAACCGTACTGCAACAAAACTGTCTAATACCAATCTCCATTTCCAAAACTCTCTAACTCCAATATTTAACTGTTGTTTTCTAGTTCAACAAAAGAAATACATTTAATTTCTTACTGTTTAACCAATTAGTAGTAGGATTTATTATTCATAACAATAAAATAATTACTTTGAGTGTTATACTTTAACCACTATAGTTTTTTTGCTCATCCTGTAAAATTTAGGAAAGTGGAGTTAGTGAGTTTTGGAATTGGTCGACTCAGATATGCTAACTCAGAGAACATCCTTGTTACTTGATTCTTCTTTGTTTTTGCCATGCATCTGTAAAACTTTTACCATAATATGTAAACACTACAAATGGATAATTTGAGTAATAAATTAATGTGACTGTTGCGAGTGACGTTTCCTATCTTCTGAAGAAGAAAACAGAAAACATTGTACTTTGTCTTCGAAAACACGAACAAATTTGTCTTAGCTTTCAACCGACAGTCAACAGACTACCTGAGATAACCTTAAGATACAAAATAAAATAGCTTGCTAATATATTTTATAACATTTTAATATTTCCTATAGTGAAATTTAACTCTCAGGATCTGATCAGTTTTTCTTGTTTAATGATATTGTTGTGTTTCTATCGTTAATTTTGATACACAAATAAAGTTTATAGTAGCATAAAATCCAAATCTTATCTATGTAATATGTATGTACACATGTAACATATCAATAGAGTGATGAGCCAAGAGCACTCCATGTTTATTTGACTCTGGGGAGGTTGTTACTGCAGTCGGTCTGAAGATAGCGCTACTCTACAGCTGATTGCTTGTTTTTGATCTAGTACTCATCTACTGGACAATTTATTTTAACTATCGAATGTTTTAGTGTTCTTCATTTAACTGGGACCTATTTAATATGGTTTCCATATGACACAACATATAGAAGTTATACATGAAATCAAGTTTAAGGCCTGCCTGTACTAAAACAACCTCGTGTTTTCATCATAGGAACAAAGAACATCGTAAACGTTTCCATAAATCTTTTGGATCGTAACAGTACGGGAACACTATATAATTTTTGTATTGTAACGTGTAAGTATAAAACATTTTGTATATTTTCTAAATAACTATAAAAATATTGAAAAAACTAATACCTGACCATAAATAATGTCTTTCATATATACACTTCTTATAACTCTATCATGAAAAAGTGAGTGAGATGGCCGTCAAAAATGCCAGCTCTAATCATTTCTTTATAAATGTATATGTAAGTAATACACACGGGGTTTCATCTCTTTTTATGCATGTAACCTTCACATGGAGGGAGCGAATTAATCAACCTTAAATAAAATTTAGAAGCCTACTTGTATTGTTGCACTAACTACTAAAGTTTGTAGGATGCCTCGATAGACCTTACGATTGTTCCCTTCGGAGGCGAGACATGAAAACCAGTTAATTTATAAACCGTATTGCGAGAAGAGACAATGCCCACAAGAAGACAATATCAAAGACGTTAACATTTATTTCCAAGATTAGTCTGCCTCAAATATCGCTTATCTAAATATATAAATTAACTTATCAATAACAGACTACCGCCACATGTTTTACAGACCATATTATAGTTTTCTATAGCAGTAACGTTACCCTGGAGGTTAATCTTCTTGCCTTCACTCCAGGTTATGCGGGGTTGACTACGTTATAAAGATCACCGACCCGCTAAACCCCACCCTTTTCCTTCCTGCCCACCTAGCCGGAACCGCTTCATAGCATTTCTTCAGCTAAGTGAGTGCCTTGTGCTACCACCTTACTGCCTCATTGTTTCGTCTTCCATTTTTTGACGAATTATGGAAAAAGCCATCCTGCTGATTGCAGCCCACTTGCCTTCAGACTCCAATATACAGACGATTAGGGTCTCAGGTATCAGGTGTCCGGTAGTACCAAAGCAGTTTGTTCGTGCCTCTGCCCAATTCTCACAGTAGAAGAAGGTCTGTTCGTTCCTTCACCAGAAGGTGGACAGGTGGAGTACTGGCCAGCACCAGAACCGCATCCTGAGGTATTGTTCTGTAGGCCGATGTTATTCTCATTGCTGCATTCCGTTGCACCCTGAGAGCCACATCCCTTGCTTTTGCAAACTGCATGGCACTTTGCCACACCGGTGCTCCATAAAAAAGAAGAGACCGAGCTGCTGAGTATATAAGTCGTCTTTTTCCCTCCTTTGGGCCTCAAATGTTCTTCATTGTTCGACTTATAGCTACTGTCATCACAGAGGCCTTTCTTGCGGTTTCCTCAACATGGGGAATAAAGGTCCTTGATTTGTCCAACCAAATACCTAAGTATTTTACCTTGGTCTTAGGTGTGATACCTGATCCTTGCACCAAAAAGGTGATTGGGTGAAGTCTCCTCCTTCCAGCCATAATAATTGCCTCTGTCTTTTGTGGGACCAATACTTGTCCCAGTTCCTCCAAGTGGCAGCCGACCCGCAAAATGGCCTCATTTGCTCTTTCCATTAGAACACGTTCTGTGCTTCCAATCACAACCAGTGCAAGGTCATCAGCATACCCAACAACCTTTGCGTTAGGTGGGAGAGCTAGATGGAACACAGTGTCATACAAGACATTCCACAAGGTCGGGCCAAGTACGGATCCCTGTGGGACCCCACTGGTGACTTCTCTTGAGATTCCATTTCCCAGTTCAAGAGTTCTATTCCCTAGGTAGGCCTGAATCATGCGTCTTTGATATGGAGATATTCCTATTTGTTTCAGACGCTGCAGGATTTTTTGTCACGACGCACTGTTGAAAGCGTTCTTCACATCCAGGAGAATCTGTCGGTGGTGTTGACCTCCACTCACAGCATGCTGCACCAGTCTGACAACTGCATTCACTGCGTCCACTGTCGAGCATCCCGATCTGAATCCATACTGGTTCTCTGACAGAGCATTAGACCTCTTAAGCTCTTCCTGGAGTCTTCCTACCAGTAACTGCTCAAACAGCTTACCCACTGTGCTTAGTAGGCATAAAGGTCTGTAGGAGTCTGGCCTGCCTTCTGGCTTACCAACTTTAGGGATGAGTACCAGTCTCGCTGTCTTCCAATCTGCAGGAAAAATCTCCTCTTTCAAGGCTGTGTTTAGGATATCAAGAACCTTATCTGGGATAACAGCCACTGCCAGCTTTACCACCTCTGGTGGTATACCATCAGGCCCTGGGCTCTTGTTTGGCTTTATCTTTTTGCCTGCCGTGTTTAGCTCCTCCTTTGTAAAGGGTGGGATTTCCAGTAACGAACCTGAGGACATAAAACAAGTGCCAACGTAGTCACTATTTTACATACGGTAAATCTACGGTTAGTTCCGTGCACAAATTATATACATTCGTAAATTACCTTCTTTCGTGAAGGGTATTGGGGAATTTTGTAATATTGAAATGAACTTAAGTAATAAGATTGATATATTACTATTTCAATACACATACCACCATTTGCAGAAAACAATTAGAAATTAAATTATTAATTCTTTAACATTAAACCAATTGTAAATAGAGAATATAATTAAATTAAATTGCGTAAGAATATATTTTATCTATTTCTCATAAACTTTAATAACTAAAATAGTTTTTAGTTCCATATTGTTATTAAACTAAAACTATTTTTATATAAATTCAATGAGAATATACAAATGCAAAGTTTCATTTTTCTTGCCCTATCTGCAAGTAATGAACATTTCTTTGTTTAAGGATTTTTTTACGAGATATGCATATGTTTCAAGAGATCGCATTGACCTGAAGAAAGTTCACAATACGGATTTCGGACATAGTGTAGTGATGTATTATATTACTGACGATAGGAAATGGTCGAAAATCTTGTTCCCTTCAATGTAACTTTTTAAATAGATTAAGACATTAACTAAGATGAAAGAACGTAACCAACATAGCGACGTGGGATAGCCATTAAAAATATGCTTTATTTAATAATTTGGTTGTATGATTAATTTTGTATAATGGAAGCTTGTTTATAAGCAATAGAGAATGATTTATTAAATAGATATTGGAATTTGTTAAGTTATATTATTTAATCCACAAACTCCTTTTAAAGTAACATGATGTGCATAAAGTTTGCTGAAAATGCTTTACAGTCAGCAAACGTTTACTATTGGAGGATAAATTACCAAGCAATCAGTAATGATGACGTTGGATATCTTCTACATCAGAGCTGCTCTCCCAGAACCGTATCTTCGATACTTCCTGTTCTGCTTGTAACTCTAACTTGTTAAGTAATTTTTCTTCGTATTTTAAATTAAATTCCATTTACAAATTAAGTAGTACAATGAAACAGAATTTACTTACTTAACTCAAGGAAAAAAAACAGATATGGCTTTATCTGTTGTGTATCGAAAGGCGGTATTTGGGAAAATTTGAGTTTTGAGTATCCGTGAAGTTTGGTGTTGGCCATGATATTGTATAGAAGTCTCAAGTGTAGATAGAAATGTACTTTTCAATTATCCTACATTATTATGTTATACGTGATAAATATAACTTTTGCAATAATTTTATTATATTCTAACCAATTCACTTATTATTATTTGTAGGAGACTACATTATATACTAACTTTCGTTTATTCTATTCTCTTGTCTATCCTTCGTTTCATCGTAAAAGATTCCATTATATACTCTTGTCTTTATATATATATATATATATATATCTATAAATATATATAATATATTCATGCTGTTGTTGACTCACTTGAGCTACGTGAATAGTTAGCTCATTGTGTTTTAATTAGAGTCGTACTATGCATTAGCCATAAAACCGAAAATCAATTACAACAACAAAGTAACTGACAAATCCTTAGCAAAATATTATATCACTGAATGAAACAGGCACCAACCAACCAACCAAACACATTATTACAGTACTTATGTAGACAATACCTTTATGTATGTACATGGAGTACCATGTTGTTTCTAATTGACAACAACCCACAATATGGTGTCAGAGGTCAGGACATCGTTCACTAACCAACCATATCAGACGAAGAAAGACCAATAGGGCGAGAACGGCATGGGAACTATTGTCAGTTTGGTTAACCTTTGAATCTGACCGCCAACAATATGACTTCTTAAAAACTGGTTCTCAGCACAGTTTCGGTCATTCATTTAAGTCGAATTTACTCTCATTATGACTTATAGAATCTGAAAAATCTGTATTTTGTGTACATAACGAGTATGTAAAATATCTAAACGCCTCTTAATTTGTTTAACATAGCATATAAAATTTACATAACAAATACGACTACCTTATTATCTTTTTATGTAATTAGCATCACACAACAACATATAGGAGACAGGCCGTGGGCAGTGTCATGGAAATCTTAAATTAAATTGTAAGTCAATATGCATATTATTTTAAATATATTATTATTATTATAAAATAAACCTAACTTCATAAGCTTTATTCGTTACAAACTGGTGGCTGATCAAATGTGATCATATCCTTGAAACGAACCGTTTTGCTTAGGTTGGATGTTATAAGGATCACTCGAGCCTAAGTTGTATCCGTTGTTGCTAAACCAAAAACTTTAATGAACCAGAAAATCAATTGGTAATGACATTTATTAAATACAAATTTTTAAACACAATATCACAAAATATTGCAATTGCAAGTACTTTGCAAACATACACTCAGCTGTCCAACAATGTTCAGGTACTTATCTATCCCGATTCATTC
Organism: Homalodisca vitripennis; assembly: GCF_021130785.1. Taxonomy (NCBI): domain Eukaryota; kingdom Metazoa; phylum Arthropoda; class Insecta; order Hemiptera; family Cicadellidae; genus Homalodisca; species Homalodisca vitripennis. The sequence continues at coordinate 8,797 of NW_025781680.1, read as the reverse complement.
TGGGAAAGGGGTTTCTGAATTACACATTAAACCACTAAGTTTGGGATTTTACTCTAAAATAGCGTACCTACGTCAATGTGCTCTATTTTCTCTTAGTTTTTGTTATAGTTGTTTGTAGGTAAATACTATTTCCGACTGTATCACGTCTGCCTAATTCCAGCAAATATCCTAAAAGTTTTCCTTCTAAGAAGAATACTTATTTTTTAACCTAGCATACAGTTAATATTTGATTAATAATTCGTATAAATAAACTTTCTTCCAAATTACAATTTACTTCTTCAATTACTGCGACTATTTCTTCCGCGAAATACTATAGAAATATAAATAAAAGTTATTTATAAATACTGTTTAAAAAACTACCAAATATTTCAATTGTTCGGTTCTAAAAAGCACCTTGCATATGCACTATGATTTAGTTATTATTATTCTTTGTTTAAAATATATATACATATACAAAAAACAAAAAATATCACCGGCAATGGCTAAGAAAAGATCGGAATGGGCCAAAGGCATTCAGTTCACTGATGATGATTGGAACAAGGTACAGTACCCTCAGGATTCAGTAGAGAACTGAAATCCCTTTGACCCATTCCAATCTCTTCTTAGCCATTTCTGGTGTTATTTTTTTGTTTTTTTGTAGGCCTGCATTCTTCTGATGGTCCTGGGCGAAACATTTGTGCCATAATCTCTTAACTGGTCACTAAGAACCTTGCTGGTCATTTTTCTATTGACTAGTGTCATGTTTTTCAACTTTCTGGCCATCCTTGGACTTCACGCTTTCTTCCGGCCACATTTTCCGATACGGCTGGATTTATAAATACCATTGATATCAAGTGTTTTCTTGATCCTACTAACTGACTTCTGTGAAATATTTAGTCTGTGTGCTATTTCAGTTTGTGTGTAATGTTGTTCTTCCAAAAGAACCTTGGCCACAGCACATTTCCTTGATGAAAGGTCCTCTTTTTACCCATTTCCTGATAATTTTATAAATAGCCAATAAGGAAGTAAAAAAGTGATTTCATACACTCACAAATGACCTTAAAATTACTTTAATAATAACAAAACACACTAATAGAAAGATCTACTGAACCTACAAACATGTTAACCACATGAAAAATTAACTGTAACCTGATTTTGGTTATGGAGCTGGTAGAATTGTAAAGGCAGATGATAAACAAAACAGGCAGTGTTGCCACCCGCCAACATAAAATTACCAAACTTTCTGCTCATACTATTCTAAAGTAACACACGAATGAGGGTATATACTTTAACATATACCAACATGAAATTAAAAATTTATTTAGTAAAAATTGAGAACAAAAAAAATGCTTTAGTCTAATAATTTGGCCAGCACTGTATATAGATTAAAGCGAGGAAAAGTCTTTGAATAAAATAAATTAAATTATTACGTTGTAACAAGTGCATTTACTCACTAGTTAATTATTTCATATCATCAAAGAGTATATTATAAAATAAACTTTAAATTTAACTAGCCATGATCAGAGACAGTCGACGTGATTGACTCCGACATTTTAATTGAATAAAATAATAATTTATTTCTAACAGTAAAATAATCATAATCCTTATAGAATTCATTAAAACGATATTTCATTATTTAAGTGGTAATAATATGGGACTCCATTTTTTATTCATATTGATCAACTAATTATTAATAACACATCTATACACTTGTTTCATAAGTAGAACTTATGCGACAAGAATCATTTACACTCAACTATATTGGAGTAACTGTATTTGAAAGAACAGAAGTGGTCGAGATTTAGCTTTACAAAGGCAATACATTAAGGTAAAGTTGTGTCCATTGTATCGTGCAGGAACCGAGTGACTTTACCTACAACTTTTGTATTTTATTTTTCTATGGCTGTTTTGTCAAAGACTAACAGAGGTCTTTGTTATACACCATTATAAGGATTGGTTTATAATTGTAGTTGCATTATTTAATCAGCCCCAAAGTCTGGAACTCATTAGAACAATATCTTTATTTTTGTATTGCGTATAATACAAAACATTCAATGGTTTTTCTATTCATACTATATAATTTTATTCACTACTTTGCCGTAAGTTGCATTAAAGTACAACTGAAATAATAAAGATAAAATAGTAGTTTAACCATGATAATAATTATTTCTTCAATTCTAAAACAGTAAGTAACATGGATATTGAACTATGTTATGTGATTAGGGTATAATAAAGATCTAAAATTTAATTCTATATTGTTTTATAGACTTGGTTACACATTATTATTATCTTTTCTTAACATATAACTGTTTATTTTTCAACGCATTGTGTTTTTATGTTACGAGTCTGGTCCATTAATGTCAGTACGACCATGGTTGGCTGTTTGTGGGTATTTTATTTTTATTTATTTGTTTGTTTTGTAAGGAGAAGCCGATCCCATTTTATGCCTTATTCTGCCCGACCTAATGGGCCACTGGCCTGTGCAAGGATCTTATCAAAAAGAATAAGAGGGAGAGTCGGTACAGTACAAGGTCGATGGTACTGATAAAAAGTGCAACGGTCCCAAACAGGAGTCGAACCTGCGCTATCTCTAACTCAGACTCAAATTCCAACGTCTTAGACCACTCGGTCATCGGCACTCCAAATCAAATCCGGTATTTCAATATTAACAAATAAAAACCCCAAAACTGTTTATATAAGATTGTAAGGGTAATTATTAAGAATGTATTTGTTTATTTTAATGTTTTTAAACAAATAAAACTCATACTAAATGTTTAGCTCGCTATTACAAACATTCAGGAATTTAAGGCTGAAGTGTTACTCTGGTAGTGTCACGGCTTTTGGTGGCTGCATTTGCTCTTTTGTGTGCTACTATGCTGAAGTGGGCAATGCAGGCTGCAGGCTTGGACGGGTTACTTAATTAGTAAACAAATTTATTCAACTTTAAATACTTTAATAGAATGACAATATTACCGACTTATTGCCAAAATAATGGAATGGATTTCAACGCGAATAAATGCGAATAATAGGCTCAACAATGTTTATTTTATTACACAGAAAATCCACTCTTTATTCCATTTCATCAAGTTTTGACTCTACTTGCAGTGACATGAAAAGAACCTTTCTTTCAATGTTATCAAGAATATACTCATACATTAACTACTAATACAAGTCAATGTTCACAAACCGATTATGTGAAATTAAACTAATCCCCTCATACACTTTGTATTATATCGAGACAACTATACAAGAAATCAATATGTAAAAAATGGAAAGTTTTTTATCAAAAATATTTGTTACTATAAAATACTTTATAATCACTCAACATAATATTACTGGAGAGTGGTTTTCATAACTATTAGCTGAAGTTTTTAATCTTCTCTATTGGCTGTTATTTTACTGCCGACAGCTAACTAAATCTATACTAAGACAAGGTTAGAGAATTAATAATAAGCTATACTAATGCCGAGCACATTGGTGATCAATCTGATGCAATGACACTAACAAAATGACAGACAAGTCACAGCATCAAGTAAGACAATCTCGGTTTACCCAACAACTGTAAGGATAGAGATGGCTCAATAAAAGAGATTGACATGTTAATGGTCAGTTGTCACGCTTTGTACTGGGCCTCTCTGATACTTAAATGGTTAATTCATTTACAACTATACCGAGTTTCTTAATAGTCCGGAACCTCCTCCTCTTCCATATTAAACCTTTTTTTATGAATATAGAAGAAGTGATTTCCTTGAGGAATTTTTATATGAATAACTGAGGAGTTCTTATGTTTAAAAACATTTTGACTACCACCCCAATCGGGATAGTATGGGGGCAAGTCAAAATTTTCAAATAGGAACCCCTATCAAGTGACATATAGTTTTTCAACGTATCAATAAAATTAAGAATAATTTTTAAAAAACTAGAGGCCTCTAATGTGACTCTATCAGATTCGGTGGTCTTATTATAGTTTGAATTTCTTTTAAACCCTAATACCTGTTAAATAATGTTCTAACGAAACGAAATGATAAAAATCTTGAAATCAGATGCTCTAAATGGCTACCATGTACTCCTTTACAAAAATAAAGCCTAATTCAATAGCATTCAAAGAAAGTAAATATTGATCTAGAGTACCCCAGAGGTCATTGCAGTGATATTTTACAAAACTGCAGACAAGTTCGATATAAAATAATAAGAAACCTTGGTGTACTCAACAACTGTAAATATAGGGATGGCTCAATAAAAGAGATTGACCACGCTGTGTACTGCGTGTCTCTCTGTTTACATAAATGGTTAATTGTAACATTGTAAAATTGTATAAGGCATGCAAAAACTTCATATATGTATTTAGAATAAAAAGACTTCTTATAAAATAAGTAAAGCTGTTAAAGTCATATATTTGTAGTTAGTATTGCTTTCCCCAATTGTTATATAAAATCTTTTTTAATAAGATTTTGAACTATTAGGGGCATTAAATCTCGTTAATGAGTTTAGACAAGGTAATTTTAGAAGAATCAAAACTGAACGAGAATTACAGCTTATTCGTGAAGACATTATGGCTATAAAACATTGCCTCTGAGGATTCTGGAGTTCATTTGTTGGTTAATATATTGGTATAAATATTGCATTAAAATTTAAGATCAAGGTACATTGAATAAAAATTATGTATCAGAAAATAACCGATAGAAAATATTTCAAATTATTAAATCTTGGTCATTGTTATGGTCATTATACTAATAACAACTTATTTATCACTGCCAATTGTTAGCTTTCAGAGAACACCAATACATTTTCGTTTGCAAAGCCAAATTTGATTTCAATCAATTATAAATTACATTTTAGTATGACTTTTTATTTAGTTTTAGTAATATTTGGTATTGTATACTTATACTCAAAATTGAATTAATGGCTGCAATCCAAAAGGCTTCTGAGATACTAAACAAATTTATAAAATAATTCGTAATTTTTTTAAATTGTACGTAAATTTGAAAAGGCTTTTTTAATTTTATTTTATGGTGCTGTAAAACAACTATTTTTTCTTTATAAACTAAAAACACAAAGTTATTTTGAAATTATAGGATATATAAAATTATATATGATGAACGTTTAAAAAGTTGTTTGAAGCATCAAATATATCTTCATTCACAAATTTAAGCAGCTAACCTTTTTTTATATATGTAATGAATAACGTCTGAGTGTTAAATTATTCAAGGCTGGTGTGAGTAGATCATATTTATAAGCAATAAGTTCCGTATGAATTAGGAATTAGAGTATTTGTCGTGCTCACAATCGTACTTTGTTACCCTGGTAGCGTTTTCTTTTTGTTTTTTAGGACAAAAAGCTTATAAATTGCATTTAGTCCTGTAATGACCTTTGCGCTGCTTCCGGAGTGACAGGATATTCAGGATGGGTAAGGTTGGGGGAGTAGGGGCCGCCTCCTATCGAGACCCATGAGGAAGAATTAGGGCACTACATCTCAAAGTCATGCCCCCCTGGAAGAAGGGAAGGCCAGCTCTGAACCAGCCTCACCATTCAAGATAGGCAGGGGGTGGCATACCCTTGATGAGGTAAGCATGAACCTCTGAGGTTAGGGAACAAACCCCACCAACTCCAACAGTCATCTCCCATAGTAGACTATACCTATCGAATTGCCCATGAACCCAAGAATCTCGACATATACGGTTAGTGATTGTGCCGCTCCTGTCCAGTGATGTGCCGCTCCTGTCATGTCCATCCATAAGGTTGCTCAGATTAAAGTGACACATCGGTTTCTGCTGTGCCCAGTGGTGGGTTCAACTGGAAGGTTATAAACCAGCCAGAAGTGATTTCTGCTGGGTAAATGCTGATACTGCTAGCGTTACTAACCAGGTTAGGAGAAATGAAATCAAATAATACTGTAACAATCTAGAATACAATATTACCTTTAGCTTCTCCAGCAAGAAAAATATGAGGGCTATTGCAGTAAGTTACGCAGTTGCTCTCATCAGCCAATTTGGAAACTGTTTGTAAATGGGGTCATATAGAAGAGAGTTGGACAAAATGGGACCGTGTGGAAGACACACGAGTTTTACAGGGTTTACAGTAAGTTATGCGGTTCCTCCCATCAGCCAATGTAGGAAATGTTGTAAATGGGGCCGTGTGGAAGATACAAGAGTTTACAGGGTTTTACAGTAATTTATGCGGTTCCTCCCATAAGCCAATGTAGGAAATGTTGTAAATGGGGCCGTGTTGTATACAGACTAGTGTTTAGAGTGTTTTCAGTAAGCTGTTTCATCGGCCAATGAGGGAACTAGTCTAATATAGGACTAATTATTCAGTAACAATTTAAATATCTTAGGCCAGTTCGGAGGCTTAATAAAGTCAAAGTCCTTAGTATTTTAAGTAAAAAAATTTATAATTATATGAAAGAACTCTATGGGGATTTTCAAACGTAAATAGGCATATAGATATGAAGAAGACATTATGTAGTGTTTGTGGTTAAGAGGGTACGTAACATTACGACTAGCTATTATCATAGATATTGCACGTTTAGGCGCACTTCCAGCTTGAATTAATTAAATTTTCATCATAACAGTTGAGTTTATATATATATATATATTATTTATATCTATATATATAATTATTATATACACCATATATAGAACACTGTGACGACTTGCTTTACAATCTCCGTTCTCTATATGCTATTTTCCTGGTTCCGTCTAGGATTTATATAAGTTTTTATATACCTAATTAGTATCGTATGTTCCTTCACTGCCTCCTCGATGCTTTTCTGCCATAACAAAATGCACCCAGCGAATGGTTCGTTTGCATCATACTAATGACCGATCCCTCCGTTTTAGTTCTTTTAGATACTGTAAATTTGACATCCTACAATGTTCACCGAAAATTAATTTTGAATACTTAATTTATGGTTAAGCTTTGCCACTGATGTTATCTATAGTCAAAATTTAAAATAATATGACTATCGTAACTATTTGCAACACACGATGTCAGATGAAAATTTGATCATGCAATTACTAATTCTGGAATATTTATTTATAATAAGGTTTATTTTAAATCTGTATATTAAATGTAATATCCAAGCAAATTACATACCGAATTTATCAAAAAATATGCCCACTAGATCTTTATGATTGATTTTCAAACATCCTAGCACCTAAACGTACAAATATCAAAAAATCCATATATCAATCATGATAAAACTTTCACGTTTATACTAATGCACTGTTATATATATTTAATAATAAAATATTTAATAACACATAACTTTTGCATCTCTTTAGACGTCTTTCAAACTATTTAACGCCAAAAATGTTTATTAGTTGTTTTGGTTCACATGTTCGTAACGTATGATTGTTTATTTATATCTTTTTAATATTTTTATGAAACTTGTAACTAGAACTACTAGCCGTATAAAATGTTTTCATTATATATTTCAATTGTTTAAGGTTTTTTAGCTAAGTAGATTAGGATTCCAATCTTTTTAATTTTTGTTATGAAACTTGTAACTAGAACTACGAGCCGTATAAAATGTTTCATTATACACCATTTCAATTGTTTAAGAGTTTTTTAGCTAAGTAGATTAGGATTCCAATCTTTTTAATATTTTTATGAAACTTGTAACTAGAACAACGAGCCGTATAAAATGTTTCATTATACATTTCAATTGTTTAAGGTTTTTAGCTAAGTAGATTAGGATTCCAATCTTTTTAATATTTTTATGAACCTTGTAACTAGAACTACGAGCCGTATAAAATGTTTCATTATACATTTCAATTGTTTAAGGTTTTTAGCTAAGTAGATTAGGATTCCAAAGTATGGACTTTACGAATCAAAATTTGGTGTTCTCCCTGGATCAAATTAAAATCCCTTAATTACAGCTTAAACAACGCCATCGATGTATAAACAATTAAATCGTTTATAATTTGAGAAAAATACTTGGGAGGCAATCTTTGGAGAAGCAAAAGAAAATAGCCTTATCCTAGGTTATGCCATGTTTTTCTCTTTCCTTCTGTTTAATCTATAAATTATGTATTTTTTTATGAACGTCATTGTCTTTTATATGGCTAATCTGTTTTTTACTGTAAGTGGATTTAAATAAGTTATAGGCAAATTAATCCCAAAGTGATAGTCGGAGAGTGAATAACTAGAAAAGAAACGAATCAGTGTTTTACTAGAAGAAACTATATTGTATACTGTATTTTATTGCCAATAGATATCCTACTGAAATAATAACAGAAGCTGAAAGTTGAATATATGTTGAACATATTTTAATAAGACATTAAATGGTTATTCGTACAAAGATTTTTTTTTATTAAGGAGTATTTAAACTGTTCATACGTAATTGCGTGGTATATATTACATTTATATTACATTCTTTGGAAATTGTATTAAAAATAATCGTAAAGAGGAGAATAATCGTTATTTTGTAGTTTAAAGTTAGTTTCTTAAATAATTCAGGGTCAATTCATTAGGGAAATCATTTTTTAATTTTGGTTAAAATGACTTATTCTTTATGATAATATATTTATTTCTGTAACTCTCATATATTCTTTTAATAAATTTATGTTTTATAATTTTAAATACGGTAAGTAATAACATATTTTGCTTATAATTGCGTAACATAGATCACCCCAAATATACTTACTCGTGCAGTTTGTCAAATATCAGACCAGAAATCGTTATTAATGTTTTATCGTCGTTCTTAAACCGAGGACTTCAGTAAACCAGAATGCCAATTGGTAGCAATATTTCAATACAACTTCCAAACACAACACAATATTGAAAAAGTTTGCAATCGCAAGAAAAGCCAACATAC
>NW_025781679.1:0-17386 GCF_021130785.1 Homalodisca vitripennis | reverse complement strand
GCACACGTTAAATGCACAGTCAACTATATGGCCAAAATTGATGAATTTTTATTTGATATTTAATTCCCATTTCATCTTAAATTTTATGAGGACGTAGAATAAAAACTAGCGACAGAAACAGTGTCGAACTAACAGGTTATATTCCTTTTTTTATGAATACGATCGTCTGCACAAACCTGCTGCTTTGGAGTTTACTGCATTATGTCAAGCCCCAATTTCCCTACTTCTATCATATTACTTTCATACGACACTTCTAGGGGAGGGGCGTCTACGAATACACATGTTTCTCGGACGTATACTGTTCAATATAAATCATATTATAAGTTGCTATGCTATAAAGCCCCAAGTATGTAGCTTCCTTGCTGAATAAGTATGAACACATATTCAAGGATATAATTCGACGATATGTCTCGTTATAGTTACGGGACATTGCCAATAGGTGGACCTGAATTCAGACTTCACTGAGGAGACCTCTCTCTCTCTCCATGACCGAACATACTTCACTTCAATGTTTCAATGTAGTAACCAAACTTTACTGCCACTTCAACCTACCCCACCAATAACCACTAACATCTTGGCTGAACGTCCAATTGATGTGTCTGACCCGGCCAATCTGGCACCACCACGATTTAACCTCCTTGCCCCTGAAAATTTCAAACCATCGGATTTTATTTTTTGCAACCATATAAATTTTTAAAAATGGTATATAATAACTCGTCCACGTATCGAAAATACAGGGATGTAGATCACGCCTGGCTCTTGCCCTGCAATGAAGGCTATATGTCACCAACGATGTGAGCAGCACGATTACCATATTTCACTCTTTTTAAAAAATACTTTTTATTTCGATACACAATCGTCACAAAACGAATCTCTAAAGTCCCCACCCCCTTGGATTAATAAGGATCTTCATAAGGAATTTACAGAAACAAAGGGATTCAGCTTTCACGAAAAAAGCCATGAGGTCAAAATCTAAAACACGACTGGGTTGGTGGCGAAAGATTACTCATACACAAACTCATTGACCTATCGTTTACGATATCCAGAGATAAATGTATTTGCAAATTATATTATTTTAATATATATTTATACTGTTGTAAAATTATCTGTTATAAAAACATAAAACATATTTATTGTTGTTTTAGTACACACTATTAAATAATTAACTGATTTACTTTGATTGTTATTATTCTTCAAAAGCACTAAACATGATAGGACACAATTCAGTTTACATGGAAAACCAAAATGATCTTAGGGTAATTCTTCATAGGAAGGCTTGTCCTATAATTGATAGGAAACATTAAAATTCATTGATTCTATCTTATTGTAAATGCATTCTATAATGCCATGTAAAACAAGGATATGTGGTAACGGTTAGGCTAGATTTAATCTAGGCTTGTTAATAATTTGATTGAATTATTTTATGGGTAGAATTATTTCCCATTGCTCCAAGAATATTTTTTGCGTTTAGCTAAATTGAAATCCGTTTTAAGTTTTTTTGCTTAGTTTGATATACTTTGTTTTTTCTGTTTTATGCTTTTGAAAACAAAAGGATATTTTGTCTTGTGAGTATAAGGGACTTCTTGCTGTGCACTCTAGGCTAAAATTAAAACCAAAAATCGTAGCAAAATTTGTTAATATCAGACAGTCTATTAGTTACTTTCTTTAAATTTTAAATGTGTAAGATTTATTCGCATTTTTATATAGGGTAACCAAATCAATTTGATAAGCAAATTAATATTTTCAACTTGCAGATATAAGAATAAACCAGTTTTATTAGTAAGTTATTGTGGGGCCTTTAGTGTAGTTTTTATTTCAAAAAACAAATTGTATTAATCTCTACAGTTTAATATATGCTTAGTGATTATTTTTTTAAACAAAAAATATAATTTTTTTAATAAGGGATAATTAGTAGTATACCTTTTGGCCGTTCCTGGGACAAACGCCACCCGAGGACCTGTTCTGGGACTAAACCGTGATTGTGAGACCCGGAATTCTGGGACAGAAAATTGTTTAGAGAAAGCGACTAAGAGTGTGAGTATGGGTAGTCAGAACCGCGCATTGTCATCAACTGTCCCGCCACCAGACACCACGGCGTTTTTAACTGGTAAGTATGGCCAAGCAACCGGGCCACGACCGTCCCTCGTCAGGCACCGCCGGCCGCGCGAACTGCTGAAACCGTCACCGCCAAGCAAATTGTGGCACCGCGCCCTCGTCATCACCGCGGCCCGAGCGACTGCTGAACCCCTCACCACCACCCCGCGCCGTTGTGGAGGACACCCGCGTGTTGTTTCGTATAAAGTATACAAACAATCTGTACGCGCCTCGTCACTGTCCAGCTCACCGACCGCGCCGCGCGACTGCTGAACCGTCCACCGACCAGCCGCGCCCGCGCGAAACACCGACACCTGTAGTAAATTACTAGTTTGGTATAATGTAAGTGTATTGTGGATTAGTATTAAATGAATCAGAAAAGTCGGAAAAGAAATCCCTTGCTTCGAGCTTTTAGAGGTTCATAAACCTGTGGTTAAGCGATTCCCTACAGAGAACAAAAATTGTAACTTTGGGTATTGATGAATCTTGTGGGGGGGCTGCAGGGACCTTTGTTGTGTAATGAATTAAGGTTTTTCAAAGGAAAATGATGGATTCAGATACATACTTAATGTAATTGATTACGTTTTCTAAAATATGCGTGGTCAGAACCATTAAAAACCTAAAAAGCATCACAAGAGTGTTTACTAAATTGTTATGGGTTAAAATATTAAGAAGAGCGTAAAGTTGGTTGGTCACAAACCCCCGAACCTTCTTCACACGGGATAAAGGACGAGAATTTGTTAATAAAGGAATCATAGACGGAGTTTTTACACAAAAATCAAAATAAAGTTTATACGCATACTGAAAAATGAGGAAAAAAGTTGCCATTTATAGAGGCGCTTTCCATTAGAAAGAACTCTCAATGAAAAAAATGAAAGTGCACTTTTGAAATTCAAAACTCTGTTTTAGATTGGGTGTCACATTTACAGAAGCTTCTACGTTCAATATAACAATGAAATTTTCATAGCACTATAAAAAAGATGAGCCCCCAATCCAGGGAAAAAAAGTGAATTCAAGCAAGCACATGAACAAACTCTTAAGAAACATGGTACGCAAAAACACTGGACGATGTCTAGTATTCAGGACCCAGGACTTTCGGTTGGAAGACCAGTCTTGTAAGAATTACTATAAAGAAAGATGTATTTGGGAAATAGAATACCGCAGAAATTGGGAACAAGAGAAATTTTTCGGGATTGTGGCTAGTCAAACAAAACTTGCCCCTGTTACCTACAAAATCGCCAGACCAAGTCCCTGGCTGAGCGAAATAATAGGATCGTTTTATGTAAAAAAGCAGTTTACAATAAAACTATGTTCTAGTTCAGAGTCAAATTTAATTAATAAATGCTCCTCATCCTTCCTGTCCCACTCATCCCACACACCCACCCTCTTACCTACTCCTCTTCCTATTCTCATCCATCCATACCTCATCCTTTTCCATTCGTCACAATTCGCCCATGACATATAAGGAGGAGTAGCCAGCTACCTATAATAATGGTTGTTTTCTCGCTGCTTAGCGAAGCAAAACAGCATTTCTCAATGCTACGGAGTGGTCTTCGAAAGATACATCAGTCAAGAAAATGTTTCGGAATTGTGGAGAAGATGTTTACGGCATCTTAACCTATCCCGCCACCAAAAAACAAAGAAGTGCATCCATACCTCTTTCCTTTTCCATTCGTCTAATCACCATGAGACAGTTAAGGAGAGTAGCACAGCTCTATAATAATGGCGTTTTTCTCCTGCCTAGCAAGCAAACAGCATTTCTCAATGCTTACCCGGGACGGTCTTTCGAAGATCATTCAGTTCAAGAAATGTCCAAAATTGTGGAGCTGAGGGTTAACTGCATCTAAACCATATTCCCGCCACCCAAATAAACAAAGAAGGTGTATGTCAGCGTCAAAATCCACCAGCTTATGCTGTCTTCCCAACGGATTCATATTGAGACAAACCTCCTTCGATGAAACAAGTAATGTTTCAAGGTGCAGTTGTTGTGTGTTGAAGTCCCAGGAACTCCTCCATGTCCCGCTATAAAAAAAACAAAGAAATGCTATGTCCACGGTTAGACAGACAAACTCCGGATTTTGATTTATGTCTATGTTGGAAACACTAAACGCTGATGCTCGCTGAGTGAACAATCAATTCCAGAAACGTGATTGGCTGGATTTTGCATATGTCTATGTTGCCAGAGTCCTATTCCAAAATCTCAGACCTGAAGAAACAATGACGCGATTGCTGATTTTGATTTTGTCTATGTTAGACACTCCAGATTTCGTATTCCAAAATTAGAGCTTATAATATTGGTTCCATTCCATCTACAGCTGGACGCTCCCAAAGTTTGAACCACCAGTAAAAAGGATAACACCCCGATTCATCGAAAATTTATAATCAATACTTGGTTCCACCACCCATTTGAAGTTCCGGAATAAGTCAGAGACTATCTCACTGCATATACCATATAGGGGACCTGTATACCATTCACCACTACATATCCTAGAGAGTCCAAACATACAAACGTTGCTTAGTCCGACCGATGTACGTGCTCCCCAAATAAAACCCAGAAGGAAACCGTTTTTATGTCCAAAATGCATTAAGGAAATAACGGTTTCCAACATGGTCGGCACCAAAAATCTCAGAAATTGTGCCAAAACACCAGCATGGTATGACATATAACGAACGTTCTGAAAAAGATGGACAATCAAACCAGTCCTCCTAAAAGTAAAACTGTGTTGGTTGTTGGATTTTGTGAAAACACAATAGAGTCATCCCAAACTGGGAATCCAGTCACAAACAATCGAAAACGTCATAATCCGTTTGTCAGGCAACTTCATGAAGGTCTTCGATACAGGAGTGAAATATTAACCCATTACGAGACTGGACACCAAGGACCTGCCGGCACCTACTCCAGACATCAAAAACTGGGTGGTAAAGAAATACCCACAAAACGACCAAGGGAAGTCAAACAAGTAACCCGCAAGGTCAATACAACGATATAAGCTCTTGAAGCGATGGATCGAGGATAAACCGATCATAGGACCGCATAAAAGATTACTACAGGTGTGGAAAAAAGATTATTAGTGAGACACGCTACATGAGTACAATTAATAGTGGAGGAATTCGATTAGTCCATACCATGGGCAACGAGAGACAGCTTCTGTCTCGAAAACAGAATCACCTTCAAACAGCCTCATCTGCGTTCCTGGTACGTACTCCAGAGGGAGTCCACAGGACAATACTTGATGAAATATCACGAGGTCCAGTCGGGCATTCACGGGAAAGATTGAAAACGTATTGTAGATTTATGGATACCAAAAACGTGGCGATCAAAAGATCCAAAAATGTTTCTTGAGAATATATGCAAAACCACTCGTTGTTGACAAAACTTCAGGATAGCTGTAAAAGAAAAGAATCTTAAGGTAAACATGGTTTATCATTGCATGAAAAATTCATACGATAAATAATAACACCGATTGTGGAGGTGACTCAAGTTCATGAACTTTAAATACGGAAAAAATGAAATTCTTTACTCGGACATCGCTCTCTGGTCCTGGACTATTATAACTCAGCGCAAAAACTTAAGATGTTGGTTGAGATGGAGGAGTTGAGGCAAACGGTTCTCAATGGTCACTAAAAAGTGTGTGGAAAAGGACTTGGATGGAGATCAGAGTCAACCGATACGTTTCACTTTTCACGGGATCCAGCTATTGTGGTTCTACCCAAAAACAGATTCAATCCACAAAAGGCTGTTATTAATGTCAAAAAACGAAGATCAGAAATGTTTTATGTGGGTCTATTCTGGTCAGCTTTAACATCCAGTTAAGGTTCTATCCAGAAAGGAGTATCAGCAATTACGAACCTGTTCATACGAGGAGCTGCTTCATGCACTAGCAACTTGCGAGATGGCCCCATGAAAACTTGATGATATAGCATAGTTTGAGAAGACTTTGATGGCATTTCTGTTAATGTCTATGCTTATGATTGACAAGGTGTTCGATATATTCCCGCTGAGAATAACTGATAACGAGATGGAAAAACATGTTAATCTACTGTTTATCCAGAGAAAAAATAATTACGAAAACAACTCACTACTGCTGGATCTAAAGATGTGTCCCGTTTGGTTAGTTCACTAGATTCTCACCGAAAATGGACATATGATGTGGATATGCAATAGGTGTTTTGCAACACCTTTTACGAGAGAGGAATTTGACTCATCAAAGCATAGAGAAGACTGTAACACACACGATGCTGTGAAATTGGAACTACCCCTGAGCCAGGAAACTGTAATTAGAATTTAAAGATTTCAATTGCTCAATGAGAAGGTGCCCTTTGTGTATTACGCAGACTTTGAATGCTGTTGTCTTAGCACCTATTTCAAAGCATGTCAACCGTTGTTGTTAAAAGTGGATTAGTGAATGGTAATCATCAGGTCGTTCACTATTCAAAATAATCAGAAAACATAATGCCATTTCTCCTTCCTGTATGTATGGTGGTGTTCAGAGGACGGCTTTTCCAAACCACCGATTTAAATACTTTGGGAGACGATGCTGCACATGTATTTGTAAAAATCATTGATTGAGGAGTCGATAAGGATTAATGAAAATTTACAAGAGTGAAGCAATAGTCCCCCCCCCCCCCCATGGCAGTTGATGACAAAAGTAGCAAACAGGCAAATGTTTGAATCTACAACTACGTGGTCATATCTGTGGAAAATTAATCTTGGTGATGAATCGTGTTAGAGACCATAACCATATTGGACGGGTTTGTTTAGAGGAGCAGGCTCAACAGACAAAGGTGTAACAATCAATTTCAAAAAAAACCTAGGTTCATTTCCTGTTTTTCATTTCATTTAATTTAGCAGGTTACGACACTCACCTATTCATTAAAAGTAGTTTGGTAAGTTCGAAAATCGCAATTATCATTGCTACCCAACAACGAGGAGCGGTACATTTCCTTGTACGGTGAGTTGTGGAATTTGGAAGGTGGAATTGAACTTACGGATTCATCGATTCATTCAAGGTTCATGTCACAACAGTCTCGTATAGGTTTGGCAAAGAAATCTGACTAGATCTTCAAATTCAAACACATCTCAACATATTACAATGGTAAAGGACCTCAATTTATTGTACTACGAAAAGGAGTGTACCTTACGACTACATGGGACAGTATTAGAAAAAAATATTAGTGAAACATCTCTACCTAGTCAAAGAAGGAATTTTTTACAATAGACTGGAATAAAACAAACACATAACAAATGAAGGATTTACAAAACCCAAAAATTGCGTGCGATGGTATGGGAACCGCCTTTAACATTTCAGAACATGAAAGAATATACCATGCTATTATAACGAAACTGATGTCTTGACTGCTTTGCAGATGTTATTTAAAAACTTCAGGGATGGTATGTCTCTATACATACAAATTAGATCCTGCATGGTAATTTTCACAGCACCTGGGTTGGCTTGGAACGCAATGCTAAAAATTACAAAAGGATCGAAAACTTGTCTCTCATTGACTGACCATCGATATGGTACTTCATGGTTGAAAAGGGTATTCGTGGTGGGTATGTTCACAAGTGTTCTCATCGATATGCGAAGGCAAACAATCCCTACATGAAAAAGGACTACGACAAATCGAAACCAAATTAAAACTACCTCATGTACTTGGATGCAATCTAAAACCGGTATGGACGTGGGCAATGTCTGGTAAAACTACCATATTGCAAACTTTCAGTGGAGCATGTACAGACATCGATGTAATGAAAGTTAGATGACGATTCACCCACCCAAGGCTACAATATTAGAAGTGATTTGGAATATTCTCTGAAGAACTAACACGACGTACACTCTGATCTACCTCTCCGCTTCCAGAACCGTAGAGTCCCCACCAGGATCGAAAATGGCCAAAGCTTCTGACAACTCTCTACAGCAAAGAAAAGTATGTCGTACACTACAAAAATTTTAAAGCTTTATTTGAGTCTGGGTATGAAACTATAAAAACATGTTACATAGCAAGTTCTTAGTTTCAGTCAAAAGCAATTGGTTGCAACCGTACATTATTCTGAATACCATGGAAGCGTACAAAGGCGAAAAAATGGATTTTCGAGAAAGACTTTTTCACATTAATGAACAACTCAGTTTTTGGAAAAAAAACATATGGAAAATATGAGATAAATCGTTGTGGACATTCGTTTGGGTACTAAATCCAAGATTAGTGGAAAAGTATGGGTTAGCTCAAACCGTAACTTTAAGAGTCGAACCATCTTTACAGAAAAAAACCATAGTTGCTGTCAACATTTTTTAGTAAGAATAAAAACTTTTGTTTAAATAAACCTATCTGACGTAGGGTTATGAGTATTCTTAAGACATATCCAAAAGACACTTGATGTATGATTTCCCACTACAATTGTAATTGAAAGAGAAGTATGGATTCTAACATAAAAAATGGTTTGTACACTGGATACCGATTCCCTGATATATGACCATTCAAAAACGACAAAAACTTCTATGGAACAGACATGAAACATTTAATGGATTATTTGTATACAAGTGACTACCCCAACCCCCAACCAAATATTGGGCTTCACCCAGAGCTGTAAACAAAAAAGTTCTGGGGTAAAATGAAAGGATGAACTTAATGGTCGAATCATGCGAGAGTTTGTATGGACTACGATCCAAAGATGTATGCGAGCAATATAGAAGACAAACCATTTCATAAAGAGGGTCTAAGGGTGTGAAAAAAGCTGTAGGTGGAAAATGAAATGACCTTTAGCAAACTATTAAAGACTGTTTGTTTAGTAAAACATCGAGCACTACAAAAACGATGAATACAAATTCGGAAGTCAAGCACACAATCTCTACAGCGTTAGAACACCATAAAAGTGGGGTACTTTCAATCAAAATGGAAACGACAAGCGTTTTCGTACTCGAAGACAATATCCGACGACCCTAGCCATGGGGTTTCATTATAGAATATGCCGGAAAACTGTTTAAATTGTAAATGTATTGTAAAGAGAACATTACTATGGAAAATTCAAGGAGTGTCATTGCAAATAGATAAATTCGAAGAGCCAATTTTTTACCTAGACCGTTACGGTTGTCTTATTGTAGAGGACCGGTATGGGAAATAGTAAAACGAAGCTTGTTATTGAATTTCATTTACAACAAAGATGGAGTTCCGTTCAAGAATCTATACGTGTTCCAGGTCGTTCAATAGAATCAACATGCATATGTAGATCTGCACGTGAACTAAC
Organism: Homalodisca vitripennis; assembly: GCF_021130785.1. Classification (NCBI taxonomy): domain Eukaryota; kingdom Metazoa; phylum Arthropoda; class Insecta; order Hemiptera; family Cicadellidae; genus Homalodisca; species Homalodisca vitripennis. The sequence goes on along the minus strand of NW_025781679.1, from coordinate 8,049 downwards.
TACAGTAGATTATGAAAAAAAAACCTTTAGAATACAAATAGCGTTTTTCTATTAGTCCTGTCAAGATCTTCATTTGCTATCGATGACTTGCAAAAACCAAACTCACTTGTGGTATATGAATTGACTGCCTCCTAGAAGAGCAAACTAAAAAAATCAAAGAATATTTTTCATTACGAGGACGTCATAAAAGGGATTTCTTGTGTCTACCTGAGTCAGAGCTATGGTCCGGAGTTGATTTTGCAGGTCATACGAAAACAATGTTAATCTGTTGTGTTCTGTTTACAATGAACAAGTAACTATACAAAGAGGAGTGTTCCAGGAACTTTGTAGGTTCTGACGATGACTTTCAGTACCAATTTGAGGCTCTCTGTTTTGAGTGCGTAGTCTGGAAAAACTCTCTCATGGATTCATTATCTATTAATACTCACAGCTAAACCACAAAAAAGGAAATACATGTGCTATTTAAAAATGGAAACTAAGTGTTGAATAATACTTCGCTGTACAACGTACAGTATTAAACGTAATTTGACGTTTAAGTAATAAAACGTATATTTGACGTTCAAGTATAAACGTAATTTGGACGTTCAAGTTAATAAATCTAATTTGACGTTCAAGTATTAAACGTAATTTGTCGTTCAATAAATACGTAATTTGACGTTTAAGTTATAAAACGTAATTTGACGTTCATAAACGTAATTTGATACGTTCATAGTATATAAAGACGTAATTTAACGTTCATAAACGTAATTTGACGTTTAATGTATAAACGTCAATTTAAACGTTCATAAACGTAATTTGACGATTCAAGTAATAAACGTAATTTAAACGTTCATAAACGTAATTTGACGTTCTTCTAAACGTAATTTGACGTTCATTAAACGTAATTTATCGTTCTCTAAACGTAATTCTGGGACGTTCCAGTGTAAACGTGACTTGAATAAAGATTTGAAGAATAAACGCTGTATTCTTATTACTATATAGTATTACATCATGGCGAATAAACTAGATGCAAAAGAAGCAAGGGCGACTTGGGAAAAAATTCCAGACTGGTTCTTGGCTGCAAAAGGTTCAAAGCGTGACTGAACAGGATGAATTAAAAAAAACTTCTCAAACAAAAATACTATATTCATCAAATGTAATTAATTGAGGGACGTCTGCCAATTCGTAACATTTTCAATAACCACCATGATCGACCGCTCACTGTTTCTAAAAGCTAGAAAGTTGGATGAGGTTTAAAACCGGAAATTACAAATGTGAGTTTGCTCAGACCCTCATTTTAAAAGAGGTTAGAAGATGTTCAGTTGAAAAATCGAGAAAAAGTTACCGAACCAATCACCAGAGCCATTAGGGAAACACACAACATAGAGAATTGGAATACACAAAAAAGATACGTAGTCAAAAACCGTATGAAAACAGTTGGTATAAGATTTCAACCTCAAGCATCAGAATCGTCGGAACGTTTGGAGGGATGTAGATTACGATGATGAGCCAGAAGTACAACCTCAAGAGCAATCGATGAAACAGTTGATGGCATTCTAAAGTAGTACCACTTGGTTTTCTATGGAATGCCCGATTACCTTCCAAAATCCAACGACAAAACAGTTTGGGTATTTGGTACGATGGAAAATCTAGAGCAGGCCTGACGATGATCGGTTCCGAACCGATTTTACATTTGATTATGATGATCATTATATTAGTCAGCTTCTCAAAATAAATACAAAGGGAGCTTGAGGGTACCTTTGGAGATTGTGTGACGGAAAAAAACTAATATTAGTAGAGAGAAGGATCTGTAACACGATGAAGACTGGAACTCGTTACAAGGGACATGTTGGTGAGGACCAAACCTCGCTTTTCCAAAGAAACAATCCCAAAAGTTAAATTCGTCCCAAAATCAAAGTCAAGGGGAACTAAAGTGGAAACATAGATGATTAAAAACCTATTTGGGATGAGTTTGTGTGAATGGAAAAGTTAGGCAACAATTGGTTCAGGGTTAAAGGGTTTACAATGAAAAAGTCCGCGGTCGAATATAAGTACATAAAGAACTTCAAAGGAACCTCATTGACAGGTTACACTAAATTCGAAGCGCAGGAAGAAGCTGGAAACAAAAAACTTTCATAATGAAAAACTGTCTGTAGTTGATTTCCTTCACGATGAAATGGAAGACCTAATTGCTACACCTAAAGGGATTGAAGTACCTAGTCATGATGTTTGTCTGTTTTCGCCTGAACATGTTATAGAAGTGTAAAGGTGCTTCTTTTGAACGACATCATTAACAAAGTTTACCATTCGAGTTAACCATGCGCCCAAGAAATGGAAATTCTTGATTACGTACAACTACTGTGGAACCCGGGCACCCAGCTTGACAAAGAGACTTGCTAGGGGAGGATAAGGGAATTAAATCCAATCGATGAAGCTTTTAAGAAGCATGATATATGGTATAGGGCAATCAATAAAAAAACACAGGAAGACAGGTGGGAGGCGGACAAAAATATTACAAAAAGAAAAGCTTGGGAGAGAGGTTACCTCAGATGATTGCTGACTTGAATGAGGATGTTTCCATGGTCGGTCTAGCAAACAACAGGAGGAATGTGGTTGAAACGTAATCTCGGTTATGGGATGTTAGGAACTTCAGGATGTATTCTTACCCATCAGATTATATAAAGCAATGAAAGCAAAATATATTTTTTTGCCCTATTTATATGAGAGGATATAATTAGAACAGTGATCCAGTGGTAAAACCCAGTTGATGGAGAAGAAACTGTATATTGAATTTTCGAGCGGGTATAAGCAAGAAGTTGAGTATAGAACTGCAATGCCAGTTTCAGGAGCTCAACTTTCAATGCACCCAACAAACAATACAACATTCAAAACTGGATCCATGGAGGACGCATTTTATGATTCACGCATAATGCTTACCACATTCAAGGGGAAAGTATGTGCAAAAATCTGATGGATCTGATTTATCAAACTAAACTCTACCGTTTCAAACTGGTAGACAACTTCGCGGCCCTTCCTTGTTTTCAAGAATAGAAGCTGAGGAAAACACAATACATTGATCGACACAGTAGAATCTCCCCGGCATCAACCCAGCACTATATAAAAAAAAAAAAAAAAAAAAAAAAAGGGAGATTGTTAGTTACAGTAACACTGACAAAAACAAACACTACTCCAAGTAGTGGTTTCTCATCATCCGTTTACAGGATTGGGTGGGAAGTTTGAGGGCACCTCGGCACACTTGGGGCATTTAGGATTAGGGTTCTTTTGACACACCTACGAGTTACCCGATGTACAAGGGAGGTTTTGAAATCACATTTACTAGGATTGAATGATAATGATGCGTTGCGATTCACTGGAAAAGGGGCAGGGTCCACAGCAACGGGAATCCTGGTGATGGAAAAATTGTATCGATAGAGTCGTTTGTGTTACGAGTCCCATAGTCGATTATACCAGCACTTCCAAAAATCCAGTTAATTGGATGGGTTTGAAACATCTGAGTGACAAGGATTGCTTTAGTCTACAACTTCTTTCAATGGACAAATGCATCGGACAAAAGAGGAAGTGTGTTCGGTTCATCGTTCAGCTTAGATATTACAAGTGCTGTTTACAGAAATGTGTACAATCCTAGATTTGTTTATAATCGCACTTCAGACAAACAGAAGAAAACCACCCAGGCAAATAGATCCTAGTAGATTTTGACAGCTGCAAACATCACAAAATGTGTCTGTGGAAAATTAATGCGAGAAAGGTTTACCGTCAGGAATTGACAGAATTTTTGCATATTACTAATGGTTATATACAGGATCATGTACGAAGTCAGTACCTAGGGTTCCGAAAAATAATAATATTCGGAGCACAATATAACGTGTTTAGTAAACCTGGAAAAGAAATTTATTGATATAGCTCACCTCTGGTTGTAATTGACACAACATCTTACAATCAACCAAACAAACAGACAGATCTCGAAGTGGACATTCAGATTGAATTAGATTTTGTTTAAAAGCTATTGCAATCCCCACAGGGAGGGCAGCGGCACCACAGCATATGTTGTCGTTGTATCTGAGGCACATTTCTCATATGACATTACTCTCGAAACACTAATCCAAATATCCTGTAAAAAACAAATAAAAAAAACAACCAAACATAAAACAAAAAAAGTAAAATAAAAAATGTTTTTTTTTTTCATGAGTAGGCGGAAAATTACTTGTTTTCAGTGTAAGTGTTTTGTATATAAAAAAAGCGTTTATAGAATGGAAAGTCAGGCATTAATTATACAGTTTTCGGCTATCCCGAAGCTCAAAAACGTAAACTTCGTACAGCGTACAAAAGGGACGGGAAAACCTACAGTAATCAGATTATCTAAATGGAACAGCTGTTCTCACGGAAAGTGATCGTCTATACTTCTTTCTGGAGAGCAACACGCAAAGCCGTTTCTAGAGACGTTAAGAACAAAAAAAAGGTTTACAATTGCTTCTAAAGTTTATTTTTTTTTTTCAAACCAACTCGTTATTCTTAATAAACAAGGAGGGTTTTTGAAGGAAATTATGGGAAAATGGTGGATTCGTCAGCTTCCTGGATGGTTATCACGTTTCATCTCTCCATTTAATAAGGAAGAAAGGTGGGCTCCTTTACTGAGAGAAAAATTTAGACCTTGGTTAAAGAGTTTAGTCGATGGAGGAGTTAGGACACCATTATTGAAAAAGATCCTACGGGTTAGAGGGTTTGAAACGTCGCGTATTGGTCGGAGTCTTGATGCATTGTTGTCTGTGAATAAAAAAAAGAGGATCTTCCCGCTGTCTCTTGAGTGAAATAGAATTAATTAAACAGGTAGGCCTATATTAAACATTAATGAGTTTAAAGATGTTTTCATGCGACAGTTACTTCCAGACAAACCTACAAATATCCGAAACGTGGTATTGTAAATCTTTGGTGACCTTTCATTAGGTGTTACTCCACTGGAAGTGTTATGTGACAAACGTGGTGAAAAGAAATTGTATTTTGATTCATATGGCGATGTCAATCCTCCAATAGGAAGTAGTCAGGTACTTGGGGCCAAAAGGGTTGGTTTATAACTCAGAGCGTATTCAGGGGTTTGACGATTCCTACTTATCTCGTGGACATCTGTGCCTGGAGGTTCTACGACGAGATTCAGCTGGTGAGGACTGGGAACTTATTCTTCGTAGTATAAGAAACAATAAAAATGCATGGAAACCGTGGTGTTTTATTTTCAACAGATTTGGAGACGAAATTGAAATTGGATCAATACCAACTCAACCCAATTCAGGACCTTCTCCTGACGAGATAATTGAGCTTGCAAGTGATATATCAATGTCTCACAAGGTTTATCTGAAGTCAAGAAATTATTGGAATCGCATTTGGTAAAATCGGAAAAAATAAATAAATGCGATCGAGATTATCCCCACTAGTTACACGGTAAATGGTTGAAAGATATGGGGCAGCATTCCCTCTGAAAAACCAACCAGAGAATTGGTCAAGTGAGTAAAGCAGTGGAGCCATATGATGTAGGTTGTCCAAAGTTCAATTTGATGTGTTAATTAAGAAGGCAAGATATACCATCATGCAGAAATAAATTCAAACCAAACGAAATAAAAAATATATTGCGGAAAAAAGAGGTTTTGAAGAAAACTGTCCTTGATGGTAGCAACTTCATCTTAAAAACTTGTATAGAATTATAGAAGTATATAAAAAACTGCAACCAGTGCCATTACTCAATAACTAACTGGAACTGAGTCTGTACTGACTCTCCATCTAGAACACCCCATCCACTTGGATCCGAACGTATAGAGTATTTATATGGCTCTTGGTTTGGATTTCTCTTAGCTCTGAGAAACAACAATTATACAACTTGTTGCAACATGCAAAAAGTTCTATTTTTGGGGATTTGGAAAATACATTTCAATTCCGAAACCACTGATACTTCAATGTGGTTAACTGGACCATTGAAAAAACTTGAAAAGAGTTTCAGAAGATTACATACAATCCGTTTGAATCTTAGTATAAACTTCTGTACGATTTCAAGATCTTTAAAGATGGTGACAAAATATCCAATTAATTCTCCAAATTAACTTCTACTTGGATAAAAACCGTTAGTGATCTCTTAGGTTTCTGCAAAAATATGATGCAACAAAACTTACAAAAAGAATCGTCTTACTTCCAACTCAAATGAAAAATTGTAATTGACATCGAATTCCACCGGAATCTCAGAGCCGTTGATGTCGAATCGACGGATACACTAGCAATATATGTCAACAACACTAGTCTTGTCAATCATGATTGTTCACTTCTCACAATACATTTTGGAGGGGACAGCAACTCCTCTACTTCCTTTTCCCCTAATGTACCACACGGCTACAAAATATTCTCAAATTCACCTCAAAGGAAAATATCACTACATACCTCTTCGGATGGACGCGTCTTACGAAAGATTCAACAGATCACAATTCACACTTGTAGTACCAAAACAACCAACTGCTCCAGAAACTCAACACATGTAAACCCCCCAAGACATCGTCTATTGCAGATCCTAAGAATCAATTAGTATGAAAAATCACAAAAAACACATACAGACTCAACAAATTGTGGTAAAATAAACACACGCGTGGTGGTCGGTGGCGGGGGACGACAGCGATGATGACATGCGTGGTGTGGTGATTCGCGGCTGGCGCGGTTTCTGAACTACCCGTACTCACACTCTTAGTCGCGCTCTTCTAACAATTTTCTGTCCCAGATTCGGTCTCACCACGGTTTTGTCCCAGAACCGGTCTTCGGGTGCCATTACTCAGGTTAACTCGTATTCGGTGATATTGTATATTGTATACATGGAGAAGACATATGTATGACTCTAATAAACCACTTAACATAATATGGGGAAAAATGCTATTATTATCACTAAAGAAATGTATTGGTTAAGATGATCACAAAGACATAATTTAGGTTTGTAAAAATCAGTCCAGTGGCCAGTGTTGTGCCTGGTTGTTCAATGTTCAGGAAAACAAGCCCAGCACCGTAAGCTTTTTTCTCTTCATTTTTTCTTGAAGTTTCTTCCTCTTCTTCCAGCGCTTGTGCTAGCTCTAAATTTTTCTTCCGTAGGCTTCATATTTCTAATTTTTCCGTGCACGTGAAAAGAGCTGCAGTTCCTTTTAGTTGTCCAAGTATTTTAGCTATTTTTGGCTTGCTTGCCGCCGAGGGCTTATAAGGCAGCATTTTGCAAGTCTAACACTAGTTTTCAAGTAACCTGTGTTCTTAAAAATGCTGATAAATTTAAAATAACCCCCAATATCTAATCTTTTTACTTTTGATGTAAAAAACAGTGTTTAGGGCACTTAGTTCATATTATGTTATGTAACGCTTTCACTTTAACATTGTTTGTCTCCTACCAGGCCCTACGCACCTTTCCAACAAACTTTCTGAGGACAACCTTTGGTATATTGGCAACATTTTCTCTAACATTCTTCTTTAGTCTTCAAAGGTTACTGTTTTTCACTGCGAGTATCCAAGTGGATTTTTGGTTCTGTTTTTTGGGACTATTGGACCTTTGGTAATAATCACCATGAATCCTTTCCGAGAGGACACTTGTCTTGTGTAGTGGGTTTTTGTCTGTAAGTACAAGAAATGTGAAAGTGTGGCACAATAAAGATGGATCTTTACATTTCTATTTATGTGACCCAGGTTCTTAGTAATACCATTTGTCTATAGTACTGTGGTAAGTTTTTTTATTCATCAGGCTCAGGTCAAGTATTGCCTCGCCCTTTTCCAACCCATTTTCTCGTCTGAACCTTCATACTTTTTTGATAAGATTTCTGAAGTTCCTGTACCAAGGCCTTTTTTTTCGCTATGATGGTTTAGGTATTAAAAAATTTCTCAATTTTCACACCTTTTATTATGTGATCAAAAACTTTTGTTAAGGTGAATTTGAGTTTTTGCGTCACCATCTGATACCAATGTGAGTATACCGGAAACCTAAAGATTCCGAGCGGGGACCATAGCCTATTCAGCAGCAGTTATACTCCAATGGCAGGGAGAAAATCCAAC